>NC_057801.1:445474150-445774150 GCF_018294505.1 Triticum aestivum | reverse complement strand
CAAAAGGTATATTTGAAACCTATTAGGTATAGGACTCCCATAAACCACAAAAATATAGTTTTAAAAGTTATTTTCCTATTTTATTTAAAAGCTTTTTCTTAAAGCTAGAAATGGTCTTTAATAGGGAAAAATATTTTATTATTTCAAAAATATTTGACAAAAATCAGGGAAACTCAATGGACATATATTTTCCATATATAAGAGTTTCAACACATGGTCATGTTCAAAATATTGGACAAAACCTCCCAAAACCATTTCTGCCCATTTCAAGGATTTGAAATATTTCTACAGGAAATATTTTCATAAACATCCAAGGAAAATCTAGCAAGTCACTAATGCATATTGTGATCACCTTGCAAAGCCTCATCTCAATTAAGGTCACTTTGGTTCACCAAAATGCCCCAAAACCCTCTTTGACCAGAATCAAATTTGAACAACTTTGTACAACCAAATTTCTCTCCTTGACCCCAACTTTTTTGAGCATGTTCACATGACCAAATGAGGCCACTACACCAAGTGGTGCATCAAGGGGAAGTGATTTTCTCAACTAGATCTACACAAGTTCATTTCTTCTAATTTCTAGGGTTTACAAAAGTTGCATTGGCAACTTTGCCCAAATAAGCTCCAAATTGTTGGAAGGCCCTAATTATATGTGTCATTTCACCCTATGGAGTCTCATGGCAAATGGAGATCATCTACTTGCCCAAACCATTATCAAACACCTTCTGACACCTTACCAAAATGCCATTTTTGACCTCTTCCACTAATCTCCATGGGCTCAACTTTGTACCACAGCTGCTCCTAACCCTCTCCTATCTCCATCAACTCTCCCCTGGCCATTGCTCAATGACTGATGGGTGGAACACCCCCATTTACCTCTCTGGACAACCCTTTTCTCTCTCTACCTCAACCTGTCCTCTCCTAGTGGTTCACTAGGGCATCCAAGGACACCTACCCTTTGTTTACTCACCTCACAAAAGCCCCAGACACTAGTGGACACGCCCCTGGCACATAAAAAATGCCATGGTGTGTAGATCTCGCACACTAGAGCATGCTACAGTGCTCTCTGGCACTATAGCACGCCCATCCCAAGGCCTCCCGTCGACCTTGGGCGCCGGAATCATGTCCCCTGAGGCCGCCTCGGCGTCCACGACACGCAACACTGTCGTCCCCTTCCTCCCTCGCCCTACTTATCCCTCCACGAGCTCACTCGAGCACGTCCATGGATGTTGCCCATGTTGCACCGTGGCCTCGCCCATTTTAAGCCACCCCGACCCTCTCTCTCGCCTCGGTTCGAACCTCCTCTCTCCCGTGCACCTCTCGGACACCCCCTCTTTCCCCCACGTGCTCTCCTGCCCCTCCAAGGCCGGGTCGCCGCCGCTGTGCCCCCCGACCAACCCAGGCCCCCATTGCTTCCCCGCTCCCACTGAACGCTCGAGAGGACACCCACGGCACCAAGGAGCCTCCCCCGCGCACCAGGCCCTCCTCCCCGTGCTTGCCCTGCCCTGCCCGAATCTCGCCCGAGCACCGTCCACCGTGGCCGTGGCCCCACTCGGCTTCGTCCTCTAATGGACGTGCTGACAGGAGGGAGCAGGCGCAGCGCAGTCCTCCGAGCTCGCCGATGCGTCGGGCACCCGCAACAGCGGGCCTGGTCATCACAGATGAGCTCGGCCTCGCCCCATCTGTTCCTGTGGCACGGGAGGCCACGCGAGGAAGAAGAAGGCCGACCGGTGGACCGGCAACCCCACCTCCTTATGAGGGTTATGCCGGTGGGAGTAGATAGGATGCTAAAGTAGATGCTACGCAAAAAGGGACGGGTATATGCATGGTTATGGAGACAAAGTATTTTCAAAAGACTTCTTGAAAACCCCGTCGGGTGCCACTTATGCCCGAGGGAGATAATGAGATGGGTAACCACTTGATGGCGAAATGGTGTACCGAGGCAAGTGTGTGAGTTGTTTTCGAAAATGGATTAGATTTAAGATTTGTCGACTGTCCCCACCTTACATGCGCAACCACTCTACCCTTGTATGGGAAAGGGCATTATTGATTACCTAGGCCGATACTAGCTTGGAGCCCGCATTACTAGTGACGGGGGAGAGTTGGTGCTCTCTCTCGGGATGGGGTCGTGCCAGGTAGGGCAGCCATGACTGTTTTCACAGGGCACCGGATACACCGTTTTGTCCCCTCTTGGATGTTACGATCTCGAGTGAGTCTCGTATGATGTACATTGTGAGGATATGGAACAACGAGTGGACTCCTTGTTAGTGTCGTCTAGGGAAAGATAGTGATCGGGTGCTTACCCCGGGTACTTGAGGTATCGCGGGTCGTGGATGTCATGGAAGTTCCCCGGATCTTGTGGGTAAAGTGTGCAACCTATGTAGAGTGTAAAAATATTCGAGTAGCCGAGTCCACGGTCAAGGACAGTTGGGCGGTGCTGCTTAAACTACGTCCAGAGTTTTGCAAACCGCCTGTGTGTGTTGATAAAACTATTTGGGTTAAGTCAAATGGCTTGACACGATGATCAAGTTGGATTGGTGTCCAACTTCGCTTATATTGATATCTGTAACTTGTTCATACGGACATCTGTACTCTCATGATGCATACTTTACAGGTTGATAGATCATGTCATTGCACTCAAAACTAGCTTTCTGCAAACTACCTACTTAGTGCTATATCGTTGCATTATTGTGCCTTGTTCCAATCGTGGGTTGCTTGCGAGTACATTCAAAGTACTCATTGGCTTGCCACTGGTTATTTTATTGGCCAGGCATGAAAGAACAAGATATATTGAAGAGTTCCTTGGTGATGATCGTGCGAGCTATGATGCTTTCCCAGTCAGAATGCCTGTAGGGTTAAGGCAGATGACATGGTTCCAAGTTATCAACGAAGATTTCCGCTGCGAAGTTATACTCAAGACTCGACCATAATGGTAATAATTTATGTAAGATGGTATGTATGGGTGTAAGACTCTTGTTGTTCAGCTTCTGTGTGTTCAGTGAGCATTGATCTCTGGAATCAATGTACACGTGCATTCGGTGATCACGACTTATGAGTCAGGGTCCCCACAGAGCTGGTATCAGAGCCATCCTGACTGTAGGAAGCCTTAGTTAGCATGGTCGTTAGTCAGGGTAAAACTGATTCCAAAACTAATACTAGTTTTCAAAACTATCTATAGTTCTCTTCCCATTCTCAGTTTTTCAAAAGCTAAGAAATACTTTCCCTATTAATCTCTTCCCCCTCAAAACTTCTGGTCGCTAGAATCTTTATGCCCCTGAACACGGGATTCCTTGTAATCCTCTTGGATAATCTAGAAGGAAGACGCCTTGCCAGACACTCACCCACCTCTTTTGAACACAAGATTGGCAACACCACAGCAAGACGATACCAATAGAAGGTACACCCTCAAGGAATGAGGACATGAAGACCCATAGGATGGTGACACCTTTGAAATTGCCCCAGGATTATGCAACCTTGGCCTATGATGACCAGGGCATAGGATATGCAAGATCATGATATACATCGCTAGTAGAGCAACCTTGTCCTTACCATTGTTGCATCGGCGACCACCGGTGGATGAGAACCTAGCCATTTGGTCCGCCTCACTATAGTGAGCAGGAAAACAGTTCTCTTCATCCCTCGCTCTCCGTGACGATACTGGCAACAGTGTGGCCGGCAGATTGGACCTCTACTATGCCTTGTTAGTGTCATTACATAAAGGATTGCCTACCTGGTACATTCGACGCCTTAGAAGGCAAAAGAGATCGTCATGATTAAGAAGACAAGAGGAGACCAAGTCAATGCCAGCTACAAGGAGCCACCTTCACCCCATCACTCCAACAGGCGAGAGTTGTTGAAGACTCTTCAATCTCAACCGGGATTGTTTCATCAAACAACTACAAGAGACGTAGCAACACCTGAGGAAAACCCGGAAGACTGCACGAGGCACAAGGCACGACTATAGAATTCGAGAACCCCTAGGGTAGGATGAGTCGTGTACCCCCTATGCGCAGTCGAGTCCGTATGATGGTTCGAATAGAACCATGAGTGTGTGTTGCTTGTTTTTATTTGTTTGCGTTTTGATATCAGTCATTCTTTTTGCCCTAGGCAACAAGTACACGACTATATCACCTGCCTTATTTTGTTGTTTGTTTTTGGCCCTTTCGGCACTTGTTTGTTTGCACCTGCACTATAGAACCCCCTTTAGGCATCCCCCTCCTCTATTTTACTTTTCCCTCTCACCTCTCCCATCAACCAAAGACCAACAAGACAAGATGCACCAAGGATTCCACCTTGGCGACCAACTAGCACTGAAGACTTTTGTTGCAGCCACCTCGACCAAGTGCAACCCAGTAGCGGTATGTCTACTCCTCAAGATTAGAAACCCATCCCTAGACCCTTTGAGACTTCACGATATACCCCAGATTGAATCCTTAACCATGTGCTTGACCTACAAATTGCATGAAAACCAGTTAAGCCTCAGTAACCTTGCACAGCACTGGGTTCATTATGGAACTAGTGGACGTAATGAGCAAGCACATTGTCATCCTAATATAGCACAAGAATTGACGATGCCATAGGAAAGACCAGTTTGAGGATATAGGAATAGAGGACAAATGACTTGATGAGTTTATATCAATGACTTTGAGGGATCATCTGAGACTCTTTGGTGGATTATGAGGCTTTCATGTTGGTAGTTGAACTTGGTGGGATCAGTTAATAGAGTAGCATAACTTTCATTGCCCCTGAGTAAATTGGATTTAGTAGGACAATTATGATTGCAAGCTGAAATTCTCGGATATATAAGGATTTGACTTAGCCAGTGGATATTGAAAGGAGATAGATGATATTACGATAATGACTTGGGGAAAAGTGAAGAAATTCTCGTTGGACATGAGATTTGGATTTAAGTAGGTGATTCTAGTTGAATATAGTTGCTGAGTATGTCTACATGGTTCGGAGTAAATTGGATTTAGATTGATGATCTCGATCATGATACCATGTTTCTCGGTGGACGATAAAACTAGGAGATTGGATTAATTGTCGGAGTTGAATTAGGGATCTAAATACGCCTGACTTTGGAGTTTACTCGACCATGGTAATGGAAATTGGTGGACTTACTATAGGAAGGCTAGACCTTTTCAAGGATTTAATAATTATAGGATATTAGAAGATTTTGTGGAACACCATAGAGATTGGATTTGTAGAACTATCGGATCATGTAGTGATTGGTGTAGTTAATGGGTTGTTGGAGTTGATTCATAGGAAGGAAACAAGATCTTGGAGTGGCTTGCGACGTGTTTCCTTAGGATAAAGATGCTTTATCTTAGACCTTGGAAGAATAGGTTGAGCACTTGGATTGTCACGTTCAAGCTTAGCAGCTTGTATATTCTACCCATGGATTTTTAGGGGTAAACATACTTATGAGTTTGGGGATTGTAGACATATATGATTTTGTTAGACCTCCTCTCGAGAGTCATAAGGATAATAATAGCATGAGTAATGATTGGAGCTGACCTACACGGGTTGGTACTTTCGGTGGTATAAGGTGATCTGTTTGGTGGACTAGATAGAACAATTGGCATCTCAGGAACTGTGCTCAAGGATGGGATGATAAACATTCACTCGCACACTAGAATCCTTGAAACCCTTACGCCTTACCAAGCCACATCAGGGTCGGATCATGACCTTGGGCCTTGACTCTAGGTCGAGAAGACCCTGACCAATACTCAACCGTGACCACCACCGATACCCCAACCTATACCCTATGCACCACGTGGGCAACTCTTCACGGAGTACCCGAACAAGCTGGTTGTCATCGTTATTTGATGACATGCTTGTCTACCCGAAGAAGGAAGAAGAACCATTCAGCTAGTTAGGGGATTTCTGAAGACCGCCATGTCAAGGAGGAAGAACTATACCAGCCAACATCGTCAAGAAGTGAACTTCCTCATCAAAGACCAGGTGTATCTGCAAGCCACACCCCTCAAAGGAACCAAGCATTTCCATGTCAAAGGGAAGCTCACACCAAGATTTAACAACCCTCTCTGAGATCACTACAAGACGAAGAGCAGATGGCTACCAGCTAGAGTTACCACCTGACTCACCCACTGTGCAGCGTTTTTCCACACGACAGCACTCTAGAAACATTTCCAACTTCCTAAATAGCCCGGTCTCTACAAGGACATCGATCACTGAGCCATCGACCTCCAGACCAATATGACCTATCCGAGAGACCATTAGCAACCTGGATCAAGCAGAACGTCATACACGAAGCCACATCATCAAGTACTTCAAGGTTCAATGGAGCACCACACGGAAGAAGAAGCTATATAAGGACGTGAAGAATACCCCAGATCCAAGTTTCCATACTCCTTTCCGCGCCTAGTTTGGGAATCTCGGGGACGAGATTCTTGTAAGGGGGGTAGGTCTGTCACACCCTAATTTTCAGGCCACAACACTTAAGCTAATAAATCATGATAAAATTTGGTTTGACAAAAACTTTTGGGTGTTTTGTCTTTGCTTTGATTGAATGTTTGACTGCTGTTTGCAAGTGCTCTAAAAATCAAATAATCCTCCAACTCTTATACTTCATCCCCTTGCTCCAAACTTCTGCCCAATGACCATACCATGTGTATAGAACAGTATAGTATTTTCTTACAAAAATAATTTGGCCAAATAGTATTTTGAAAAAAATAGTTTTCCAAAAACCCCTGAATTGAGATTTGCACTGCAAGTACTTGATTTGAGGTGTGAAAAATCTTTCAAAAGGTATATTTGAAACCTATTAGGTATAGGACTCCCATAAACCACAAAAATATAGTTTTAAAAGTTATTTTCCTATTTTATTTAAAAGCTTTTTCTTAAGGCTAGAAATTGTCTTTAATAGGGAAAAATATTTTATTATTTCAAAAATATTTGACAAAAATCAGGAAACTCAGTGGGCGTATATTTTCCATATATAAGAGTTTCAACACATGGTCATGTTCAAAATATTGGACAAAACCTCCCAAAACCATTTCTGCCCATTTCAAGGATTTGAAATATTTCTACAGGAAATATTTTCATAAACATCCAAGGAAAATCTAGGAAGTCACTAATGCATATTGTGATCACCTTGCAAAGCCTCATCTCAATTAAGATCACTTTGGTTCACCAAAATGCCCCAAAACCCTCTCTGACCAGAATCAAATTTGAACAACTTTGTACTACCAAATTTCTCTCCTTGACCCCAACTTTTGTGAGCATGTTCACATGACCAAATGAGGCCACTACACCAAGTGGTGCATCAAGCGGAAGTGATTTGCTTAACTAGATCTACACAAATTCATTTCTTCTAATTTCTAGGGTTTACAAAAGTTGCATTGGCCACTTTGCCCAAATAAGCTCCAAATTGGTGGAAGGCCCTAATTATATGTGTCATTTCACCCTGTGGAGTCTCATGGCAAATGGAGATCATCTACTTGCCCAAACCATTATTAAACACCTTCTGACACCTTACCAAAATGCCATTTTTGACCTCTTCCACTAATCTCCATGGGGTCAACTTTGTACCACCATGCTCCTGACCCTCTCCTACCTCCATCAACTCTCCCCTGGCCATTTCTCAATGACTGATGGGTGGAACACCCCCATTTACCTCTCTGGACATCCCTTTTCTCTCTCTACCTCAACCTCTCTCCTCTCCTAGTGGTTCACCAGGCCATCCAAGGACACCTACCCTTTGTTTACTCACCTCACAAAGCCCCAGAGACTAGTGGACACACCCCTAGCACATAAACAATGCCATGGCGTGCAGAGCTCGCACTCTGGAGCATGCTACAGTGCTCTCCAGCACTGTAGCACGCCCATCCCAAGGCCTCCCGTCGACCTTGGGCGCCGTAATCGTGTCCCCCGAGGCCGCCTCGGCGTCCACGACACGCAACACTGTCAGCCCCTTCCCCCCTCGCCCTCCTTATCCTTCCACGAGCTCACTCGAGCACGTCCATGGACGCTGCCCATGGTGCACCACAGCCTCGCCCATTTTAAGCCACCCCGACCCTCTCTCTCTCCTCGGTTCGAACCTCCTCTCTCCCGTGCACCTCTCGGACACCCCCTCTCTCCCCCACGTGCTCTCCTGCCCCTCCAAGGCTGGGTCACCGCCGCCGTGCCCCCGGACCAACCCAGGCCCCCATTGCTTCCCCGCTCCCACTGAACGCTCGAGAGGACACCCACAACACTAAGGAGCCTCCCCCGCGCACCAGGACCTCCTCCTCGTGCTTGCCCTGCCCTGCCCGAATCTCGCTCGAGCACCATCCGCCGTGGCCGTGGCCCCACTCGGCTTCGTCCTCTGATGGACGTGCTGACAGGAGGGAGTAGGCGTAGCGCAGTCCTCCGAGCTCGCCGGTGCACCGGGTACCCGCAGCAGCGCCCCTGGTCGTCATGGACGAGCTCGGCCTCGCCCCATCTGTTCCTGTGGCATGGGAGACCACGCGAGGAAGAAGAAGGCCGGCCGGTGGACCGGCGACCCCATCAGTCAGCCTCTGCCGATGTGTCCAGCCGGGCCCGCTCGGGTTAAGTGGAGGCGGGATCCGCGGGAACCGCCTTCCCAAAAGGGAAGCGTACTACCCTAAATATGCCGTCGGCGTGGCCCTCCTTAGCCGCGTGGCCGTGTAGCTGGGCCGGCCCAGTGCGCTGCGGCGCTATGCTGCGCTCCCTGGGCGGCATACGTATAACCCCCCTTCCTTTGTCCTTTTCTTTTTCTAGAAACTTGTAAAATCTCCCAAATATTCATATTACCTCCAAATTTGATGTTTCAAATTTCTAGTAACTCATAAAATCATGGTCTATCTCATGGAGCAATGTGCTCATTTTTCCAGAAACTTTTTCTTCACAAACATTTATCAAATCTTGTTTTTCCATCTCTGTCATAAACTTTAGAAAATCACACAGAGCTCATAATCGATCCAAATGCCATGATTCAAATTCCTAGATGCTTATAAGTTCATAACTTAGTTTATGAACATTTTTATTAATACTCTTCGTACAACACAAATTAATGAGCAATTTCTTCATATTTGTCAACTTTGCAAATTCATAAGAAATTCATTTGAAATCCAAATCCAGTGAAACCAACTCCTAGATGCTTCTAAAATCATGATTTGTTAAATGGGTGCCTTTGCTCATTTTCCAAAAATATATTTCTGTACACTTCTTGCAAATCCATAAACCCCTTGATTCCATCATATCAAAATGTTTAGAAATATCCTCTGACCCAATTCCAGTGAAACCACTCTGGTTATTTTTCATATAACCAGAGATGTCCTAGAAAAGTCAAATTAATAATGTTAGAGCACTTTTATTTTCTGCCTTGTTGTGTTGCTTATTATGGTTGCTTTCGATGATAGTTGACGAAGTAGACGAAATGCTCGGAGTTGGACCAGAGATATTTGAAGACCTTGAAGACTTTGTTAAAATAGGCAAGCAGCCCTTTGACCATATCTATGAAACCCTTTTTATGCATGTCATATAGCACTTTTATTGCTTGCATCAGAGACCTGATGATGAGGTGACCACATGGGGTGGTTTGCCACCGTTACTTCCTCGTTGATACTTGCATGGTGCATGACCCTACCTCTTTATGAGGGTTATGCCAGTGGGAGTAGATATGATGCTAAAGTAGATGCTATGCAAAAAGGGACGGGTATATGCATGGTGATGAGACAAAGTATTTTCAAAAGACTTTTCGAAAACCCTGTCGGGTACCACTTATGCCCGAGGGAGATAATGAGATGGGTAACCACTTGATGGCGAAGTGGTGTACCGAGGCAAGTGTGTGAGTTGTTTTCGAAAACAGATTAGATTTAAAATTTGTCGACTGTCCCAACCTTACATGCGCAACCACTCTACCCTTGTATGGGAAAGGGCATTATTGATTACCTAGGCCGATACTAGCTTGGAGCCCGCATTACTAGTGACGGGGGAGAGTTGGTGCTCTCTCTCAGGACGGGGTCGTGCTAGGTAGGGCGGCCATGACTGTTTTCACAGGGCACCGGATACACCGTTTTGTCCCCTCTCGGATGTTACGATCTCGAGTGAGTCTCGTATGATGTACATCGTGAGGATATGGAACAATGAGTGGACTCATTGTTAGTGTCGTCTAGGGAAAGATAGTGATCGGGTGCTTACCCCGGGTACTTGAGGTATCACGGGTCGTGGATGTCATGGAAGTTCCCCGGATCTTGTGGGTAAAGTGTGCAACCTCTGCAGAGTGTAAAACTATTCGAGTAGCCGAGTCCACGATCAAGGAAAGTTGAGCGGTGCTGCTTAAACTACGTCCAGAATTTTGCAAACCGCCTGTGTGTGTTGATAAAACTATTTGGGTTAAGTCAGATGGCTTGACACGATGATCAAGTTGGATTGGTGTCCAACTTCGCTTATATTGATATCTGTAACTTGTTCATACGGACATCTGTACTCTCATGATGCATACTTTACAGGTTGATAGATCATGTCATTGCACTCAAAACTAGCTTTCTGCAAACTACCTACTTAGTGCTATATCATTGCATTATTGTGCCTTGTTCCAATCGTGGGTTGCTTGCGAGTACATTTAAAGTACTCATTGGCTTGCCACTGGTTATTTTATTGGCCAGGCATGAAAGAACAAGATATATTAAAGAGTTCCTTGGTGACGATCGTGCGAGCTAGGACACTTTCCCAGTCAGAATGCCTGTAGGGTTAAGGCAGATGGCATGGGTCCAAGTTATCGACAAAGATTTCCGCTGCGAAGTTATACTCAAGACTCGACCATAATGGTCATAATTTATGTAAGACAGTATGTATGGGTGTAAGACTCTTGTTGTTCAGCTTCTGTGTGTTCAGTGAGCATTGATCTCTGGCATCAATGTACACGTGCATTCGGTGATCACAACTTATGAGTCGGGGTCCCCACATCTCCTCTCAAAACCCTAGTTCATCTCTTGTATCCAATCTTGTATCAAAACCACAAATTGGTACTTGTGGGTTGCTAGTAGTGTTGATTACTCCTTGTAGTTGATGCTAATTGGTTTACTTGGTGGAAGATCATATGTTCAGATCCTTAATGCATATTAATAATCCTCTGATTATGAACATGAATATGCTTTGTGAGTAGTTACTTTTGTTCCTGAGGACATGGGTGAAGTCTTGCTATTAGTAGTCATGTGAATTTGGTATTCGTTCGATATTTTGATGAGATGTATGTTGTCTCTCCTCTAGTGGTTTTATGTGAACGTCGAATACATGAAACTTCACCGTTATTTGGGGATAGAGGAAGGCATTGGGAAGTAATAAGTAGATGATGGGTTGCTAGAGTGACAGAAGCTTAAACCCTAGTTTATGCGTTGCTTCGTAAGGGGCTGATTTGGATCCACTAGTTTCATGCTATGGTTAGGTTTACCTTAATACTTCTTTTGTAGTTGCCGATGCTTGCAATAGGGGTTAATCATAAGTGGGATGCTTGTCCAAGAAAGGGCAGTACCCAAGCACCTGTCCACCCACATATCAAATTATCAAAGTAGCGAACGCGAATCATATGAGCGTGATGATAATTCCCATGTGTCCTCAGGAGCGCTTTTCTCATTATAAGAAATTGTCCAGGCTTGTCCTTTGCTACAAAAAGGATTGGGCTACCTTGCTGCACTTTATTTACTTTCATTGGTGTTACCCGTTACAAATTATCTTATCACAAAACTATCTGTTACCTACAATTTCAGTGCTTGCAGAGAATAACTTATGGAAAACCGCTTGTCATTTCTTTCTGCTCCTCATTGGGTTCGACACTCTTACTTATCAAAAGGACTATGATAGATCCCCTATACTTGTGGGTCATCAAGACTCTTTTCTAGCGCCGTTGCCAGGGAGTGAAGCGCCTTTGGTGAGTGGAACTTGGTAAGGAAACATTTATATAGTGTGCTAAAATTTTCTGTCACATGTGACTATGGAAACTAATCCTTTGAGGGGCTTGTTTGGGACATCTTCACCCCGACCAGTAGAGCAAAGAGTTTCTCCTCAACCTACTGAACCTACTGAAAATGTTTACTTTAAGATTCCTTTGGGTATGATAGAGAAACTTCTAGCTAATCCCTTTGAAGGAGATGGAACATTGCATCCCGATTTACACCTTATCTTTGTGGATGAAGTTTGTGGATTATTTAAGATTGCAGGTATACCCAATGATGTTGTTAAGAGGAAGGTGTTCCTTTTATCTTTGAAGGGAGACGCATTGACATGGTATAGGCTATGTGATGATACGAGATCTTGGAACTATAAACGATTGAAGTTGGAATTTCACCAGAAGTTCTATCCTATGCATTTTGTTCATCGTGATCATAATTACATATATAATTTCTGGCCTCGTGAAGGAGAAGTCATCGCTCAAGCTTGGGGGAGGCTTAAGTAAATGTTATATTCATGCCCCAATCTTGAGCTCTCCAGAGAAATGATTACTCAATTTTTTTATGCTCGGCTTTCTCTCAATGATCGCACCATGCTCGATACTTCCTGTGATGGTTCTTATATGCTGAAGACTATTGAATTCAAGTGGGACTTATTGGGAAGAATTAAACGCAACTCTGAAGATTGGGGTTCCGACGATGGTAAGGAGTCAGGTATGACACCTAAGTTTGATTGTGTTAAATCTTTTATGGATACCGATGCTTTTCGTGGATTTAGCGCTAAATATGGACTTGACTCTGAGATAGTAGCTGCTTTTTGTGAATCGTTTGCTACTCACGTTGATCTCCCTAAGGAGAAGTGGTTTAAATATAATCCTCCCATTGAAGTAAAGGTAGTTGAACCTATTACAGTTGAAGAAAAGACTATCACTTATAATGATCCTATTGTTCCTACTACTTATGTTGAGAAACCCCTTTTCCTGTTAGAATAAAGGATCATGCTAAAGCTTCAACTGTTGTTCGTAAGAGTAATACTAGAACATATACACCTCCTGAGCAAATTAAAGTTGAACCTAGTATTGCTATGGTTAAAGATCTCTTGGATGATAATTTAGATGGTCATGTTATTTATTTCTATGGTGAAACTGCTAATATTGCTAGACCAGATGCTAAGATACATAGAACTGTTGTGGGCATGCCTGTTATTTCTGTTAAAATAGGAGATCATTGTTATCATGGCTTATGCGATATGGGTACTAGTGCTAGTGCAATACCTATTTCCTTATATCAAGAAATTATGCATGATACCGCACCTGCTGAATTAGAAGGTATTGATGTTACAATTAAGCTTGCCAATAGAGATACTATTTCACCAGTTGGGATTGTTAGAGATGTTGAAGTCTTGTGTGGGAAAGTTAAATATCCTGCTGATTTTCTTGTTCTTGGTTCCCCACAAGATGACCTTTGTCCCATTATATTTGGTAGACCCTTCTTGAATACTGTTAATGCTAGGATTGATTGTGAAAAAGATATTGTTACAATTGGCTTAGGGGATATGTCTCATGAGTTTAATTTTGCTAAGTTTCATAGACAACCTCGTGATAAAGAATCACCTAGTAAGGATGAGATTATTGGTCTTGCTTCTATTGTCATGCCTCCTACTGATCCTTAGAACAATATTTGCTAGACCATGATAATGATATGTTTATGGATGAAAGAAGGAAAATAGATAAAGTATTCCTTCAACAGGGTCCTATTCTAAAACACAACTTACCTATTGAAATCTTAGGGGATCCTCCTCCACCCAAGGGTGATCCTGTGTTTGAGCTCAAACCATTACCTGATAATCTTAAATATTCTTATCTTGATGAAAAGAAGATATATCCTGTTATTATTAGTGCTAACCTTTCAGAGCAGGAAGAGGAAAGATTATTGAAAACTCTGAAGAAGCATCGTGCTGCTATTGGATATACTCTGGATGATCTTAAGGGCATTAGTCCCACTCTATGCCAACACAAAATAAAAGTGGAGAAAGATGCCAAACCAGTTAGAGATCCTCAACAACGGTTAAATCCTAAGATGAAAGAAGTGGTAAGAAAGGAGATACTAAAGCTCCTTGAGGCAGGTATAATTTATCCCGTTGCTGATAGTGATTGGGTAAGTCCTGTCCATTGCGTTCCTAAGAAGGGAGGTATTACTGTCGTTCCTAATGATAAAGATGAATTGATCCCGCAAAGAATTATTACAGGCTATAGGATGGTAATTGATTTCCGTAAATTAAATAAAGCTACTAAGAAAGATCATTACCCTTTACCTTTTATTGATCAAATGCTAGAAAGACTATCCAAACATACACATTTCTGCTTTCTAGATGGTTATTCTGGTTTCTCTCAAATACCTGTGTCAGCGGAGGATTAATCAAAAACTACTTTTACTTGCCCTTTCGGTACTTTTGCTTATAGATGTATGCCTTTTGGTTTATGTAATGCATCTGCTACCTTTCAAAGATGCATGATGGCTATATTCTCTGACTTTTGTGAAAAGATTTGTGAGGTATTCATGGAGGACTTCTCCCTTTATGGATCCTCTTTTGATGATTGCTTGAGCAACCTTGATCGAGTTTTGCAGAGATGTGAAGACACTAGTCTTGTCTTGAATTGGGAAAAGTGCCACTTTATGGTTAATGAAGGCATTGTCTTGGGGCATAAGGCTTTTGAGAAAGGTATTGAAGTTGATAAAGCTAAAGTTGATGCTATTGAAAAGATGCCATGTCCCAAAGACATTAAAGATCTAAGAAGTTTCCTTGGTCATGCCGGTTTTTATAGGAGGTTCATTAAGGACTTTTCTAAAATCTCTAGGCCTCTGACTAATTTATTGCACAAAGATATTCCTTTTTTCTTTGAAGATGATTGTGTAGAAGCATTTGAAATACTTAAGAAAGCTTTGGTCACTGCACCTATTGTTCAGCCACCTGATTGGAGTTTACCCTTTGAAATTATGTGTGATGCTAGTGATTATGCTATAGGTGCTATTCTAGGGCAAAGAGTTGATAAGAAATTAAATGTTATCCAGTATGCCAGTAAAACTCTTGATACTGCCTAGAGAAATTATGCTACTACTGAAAAAGAATTCTTAGCAGTTGTATTTGCTTGTGATAAGTTCAGACCTTATATTGTTGATTCTAAAGTTACTATTCACACTAATCATGCTGCTATTAAATATCTTATGGAAAAGAAAGATGCTAAACCTAGACTTATTAGATGGGTTCTCTTGCTCCAAGAATTTGATTTGCATATTATTGATAGAAAGAGAGCTGAGAACCCCGTTGCAGATAACTTGTCTAGGTTAGAGAATGTTCTTTATGACCCACTACCTATTGATGATAGCTTTCCTGATGAACAATTAGTGTTCATTAATGCTTCTCATACTGCTCCATGGTATGCTGATTATGCTAATTACATTGTTGCTAAATTTATACCACCTAGTTTCACATACCAGCAAAAGAAACAGTTCTTCTATTATTTAAGACATTACTTCTGGGATGACCCACACCTTTACAAAGGAGTAGATGGTGTTATTAGACGTTGTGTACCTGAGCATGAACAGGAATAGATACTATGCAAGTGTCACTCCGAACCATATGGAGGACACCACGCTGGAGATAGAACTGCACATAAGGTATTGCAATCCGGTTTTTATTGGCCTACTCTCTTCAAAGATGCTCGTAAGTTTGTCTTGTCTTGTGATGAATGTCAAAGAATTGGTAATATTAGTAGACGTCAAGAAATGCCTATGAATTATTCTCTTGTTATTGAACCGTTTGATGTTTGGGGCTTTGATTATATGGGACCTTTTTCCTGCCTCTAATGGTTATATGCATATTTTAGTTGCTGTTGATTACGTTACTAAGTGGGTAGAAGCTATTCCAACTAGTAGTGCTAATCATAACACCTCTATTAAGATGCTTAAAGAAGTTATTTTTTCGAGGTTTGGAGTCCCTAGATATCTTATGACAGATGGTGGTTCACATTTTATTCATGGTGCTTTTCGTAAAATGCTTGCTAAGTACAATGTCAATCATAGAATGGCATCTCCTTATCACCCACAGTCTAGTGGTCAAGTAGAGTTGAGCAATAGAGAGCTCAAACTAATTTTGCAAAAGACTATTAATAGATCTAGAAAGAATTGGTCCAAGAAACTTGATGATGCATTATGGGCCTATAGAACTGCATATAAAAATCCTATGGGTATGTCTTCGTATAAGATGGTTTATGGAAAAGCATGTCACTTACCTCTTGAACTTGAACATAAAGTGTATTGGGCTATTAAAGAGCTCAACTATGACTTCAAACTTTCCAGTGAGAAGAGGTTATTTGATATTAGCTCACTTGATGAATGGAGAACCCAAGCCTACGAGAATGCCAAGCTATTCAAAGAAAAAGTTAAAAGATGGCATGACAAAAGAATACAAAAGCGAGAATTTAACGTAGGTGATTATGTGTTGCTATTCAACTCTCGTTTAAGATTTTTTGCAGGAAAACTTCTCTCTAAATGGGAAGGTCCTTACGTTATCAAGGAAGTCTATCGTTCTGGTGCCATAAAAATCAATAACTTCGAAGGCACAAGTCCGAGGGTGGTGAACGGTCAAAGAATAAAACATTATATCTCAGGTAATCCTATCAATGTTGAAACTAATATTATTGAAACCGTAACCCCGGAGGAATACATAAGGGACACTTTCCAGAATGTTTCAGACTCCGAAAAGGAATAGGTATGTGGTACGGTAAGTAAACCTACTCCAAAACAATTCTAATGGCAATTTTTCTCCGTTTTGGAATATTTAAGAATTTTGGAAAGCAAGAAGTAATCCGGGAAGGACATGAGGCCTCCACGAGGGTGGAGGGCGCGCCCCTATCTCGTGGGCACCTCGTGTGCCTCCCGGACTCCGTTTTCTTGCACGTTACTTCTTTTGGTCGGTAAAAATTCATTATATAATCTCCCGAAGGTTTTGACCACCGTATCACGCAAAAATCTTCTGTTTTCGTTTTGAGCTATTTTTCTGACAGATCTAGAGCACCATGACGTCTCCAAGCGCTACCAAGGACAAGTTTTTCAAGAGGGTTATCAACCCCTATCTTGCGGAGGTGCAGCAACACCCTCAAACCATTGAGATGCATGAGGGGTGCTGCACATCCGTGATTTGGAGGGACCAAGGCGTATCCGAACCATGGAGACAAAGCTCGAAGCTATGGAGCAACAAGTTTTCTAGTGCCAAGGGATGGTGGAGCGTGGACTCAACGCCAACAAGAGGATGATCGTGGTCTTCACCAACAACCACAAGCTGGATGCCAAGATCATTGGGGAGACCATCTTCAAGCTTCAAGAGAAAATCGAGCATCTCCAAGCCGAGATCTATGACATGCAAAACCGAAACTGTGAGTATGAATATAGATTCAAGAGGATGAGTTTGGCTGCAGATTTGAGGATCCCGGAGACTCGGTCATCCTTCTATGATGGTGAGCCTATGCCTTAGAAGATGGACGACAAGCCTACATCATCAACAACTCCTACTTCACCACCTACGAGGACATAGTCACATGGGTATGGGCACTCCCCTTGGCAACTGCCAAGCTTGGGGGAGGTGCCCCGGTATCGTATCACCATCACACTCCTATATTTACCGTTTTTCTTAGTTCGATCCTTTTAATAATATCTAGATCTAGTAGAATAAAGTTCTGGTATGAATTAGTTTTGAGTTTTGCTTTGTGATTTCTTTATGTAATCGAGCCCGTGAGCTATCTATAATAAAGATTAGTGTTGAGTCAAGGGCTTTGCTGTCTTGCTATGATCTTGAGAAAATAGAAAGAATAAAAATAATAAAAGAGTTCATATTGATCTTATGGATAGTAATGACTTCACATATAAAGAGTACGAGGCATAAAAGTTGTTGAGATTTGAAAAACATAGTTTTGGTCATCGTTGCAATTAATAGGAAGTAATAAGGAAGGAGAGGTTTTCACATATAAATATACTATCTTGGACATCTTTTATGATTGTGAGCACTCATTAAGTATGACATGCTAAAGAGTTGATGTTGGACAAGGAAGACAACGTAATGGTTTATGTTTTCTCACATCTCAGTTAAAGTATATTGTCATGGATCATTCCAACATGTTGAGCTTGCCTTTCCCCCTCATGCTAGCCAAATTCCTTGCACCAAGTAGAGATACTACTTGTGCTTCCAAATATCCTTAAACCCAGTTTTGCCATGAGAGTCCACCATACCTACCTATGGATTGAGTAAGATCCTTCAAGTAAGTTGTCATGTTGCAAGCAATAAAGATTGCTCTCTAAATATGTATGACTTATTAGTGCGGAGAAAATAAGCTTTATACGATCGTGTGATATGGAAGTAATAAAAGCGACGGACTGCATAATAAAGGTCATATCACAAGTGGCAGTATAAAGCGACGTTCGTTTGCATTAAGATTTTGTGCATCCAACCCTAAAAGCACATGACAACCTCTGCTTCCCTCTTTGAAGGGCCTATCTTTTACTTTATGTCTTTTAATTTATGCAAGAGTCAAGGTGATCTTCACCTTTCCCTTTTTCATTTTATCCTTTGGCAAGCACCTCGTGTTGGAAAGATCCTGATATATATATATATATATATATATATATATATATATATATATATATATCGAATTGGATGTAAGTTAGCATGAACTATTATTGTTGACATCACCCAAAGGTGAATACATTGGGAGGCAACACAATAAGCCCCTATCTTTCTCAGTGTCTGATTAAAACTTCATAACCATAAGTATTGCGTGAGTGGTAGCAATTGTAAAAGACTATATGATAGTTGAGTATGTGGACTTGCTGAAAAGCTCTATTCTTGACTCTTTCTGATGTTATGATAAATTGCAATTGCTTCAATGATTGAGATTATAGTTTGCTAGTTGTAAATAAAGTTTATGAACAATACTTGATATTGTGAATAAATTGTTACTTGAGCATGAGAAATCATATGACAAAATCTATATATGTTGCTGTTACAAGAATGATCATGATGCCCTCATGTCCGTATTTTATTTTTAGCGACACCTCTATCTCTAAACATGTGGACATATTTTTTGATTTCGGCTTCCGTTTGAGGACAAGCGAGGTCTAAGCTTGGTGGAGTTGATACGTCCATTTTGCATCATGCTTTTATATCAATATTTATTGCATTATGGTCTGTTATTACACATTATATCACAATACTTATGGCTATTCTCTCTTATTTTACAAGGTTTATCATGAAGAGGGAGAATGCCGGCAGCTGGGATTCTGGTTGGAAAAGGAGCAAATATTGGAAACCTATTATGCATAGCTCTAAAAATCCTGAAACTCCGCGGAAGTCATTTTTGGAATTAATAAGAATTATTGAGGAAAGAAAATACCAGAGGGGGCCCACACCCTGGCCAGGAGGGTGCCCCCCTACTGGGTGCGCCCCATATCTCCTGGGCCCCCTAGTGGCCCTCCGGTGCCCCTCTTCTGCTATATGAAGGCTTTCACTCTGGAAAAAATCATAAGCAAGCTTACGAGACAAAACTCTGCCGCCACGAGGCGGAACATTGGCGGAACCAATCTAGGGCTCCGGCGGAGCTGTTCTGTCAGGGAAACTTCCCTCCGGGAGGGGGAAATCATCACCAATGATCCTCTCATCGGCAGGGGGTCAATCTCCATCAACACCTTCATCAACACCATCTCCTCTTAAAACCCTAGTTCATCTCTTGTATCCAATCTTGTATCA
Source organism: Triticum aestivum (assembly GCF_018294505.1). Lineage (NCBI taxonomy): Eukaryota > Viridiplantae > Streptophyta > Magnoliopsida > Poales > Poaceae > Triticum > Triticum aestivum. Next base: position 445,754,437 of record NC_057801.1, on the reverse strand, counting down.
AAACCACAAATTGGTACTTGTGGGTTGCTAGTATTGTTGATTACTCCTTGTAGTTGATGCTAATTGGTTTACTTGGTGGAAGATCATATGTTCAGATCCTTAATGCATATTAATACTCCTTTGATTATGAACATGAATATGCTTTGTGAGTAGTTACTTTTGTTCCTAAGGACATGGGTGAAGTCTTGCTATTAGTAGTCATGTGAATTTGTTATTTGTTCGATATTTTGATGAGATGTATGTTGTCTTTCCTCTAGTGGTGTTATGTGAACGTCGACTACATGATACTTCACCATTATTTGGGCCTAGAGGAAGGCATTGGGAAGTAATAATTAGATGATGGGGTGCTAGAGTGACAGAATCTTAAACCCTAGTTTATGCGTTGCTTCGTAAGGGGCTGATTTGGATCCACTAGTTTCACGCTAGGGTTAGGTTTACCTTAATACTCCTTTTGTAGTTGCGGATGCTTGCAATAGGGGTTAATCATAAGTGGGATGCTTGTCCAAGAAAGGGCAGTACCCAAGCACCAGTCCACCCACATATAAAATTATCAAAGTACCGAACGCGAATCATATGAGCGTGATGAAAACTAGCTTGACGATAATTCCCATGTGTCCTCGGGAGCGCTTTTCTCATTATAAGAAATTTTCCAGGCTTGTCCTTTGCTACAAAAAGGATTAGTCCACCTTGCTGCACTTTATTACTTTCATTGCTTGTTACCTGTTACAAATTATCTTATCACAAAACTATCTGTTACATACAATTTCAGTGCTTATAGAGAATACCTTATTGAAAACCGCTTGTCATTTCCTTCTGCTCCTCCTTGGGTTCGACACTCGTACTTATCGAAAGGACTATGATAGATCCCCTATACTTGTGGGTCATCATACGATAGAGTCATTATTGGGAGTGGTGAGGAAGGAATCACCCTCCGTAGACCACGACCGATTAGTTACACTACAGAGATCTCATCAGAAGTGCTATCCGAGGTATCACCCTTGGCACTTGATAGTAACTCTGCAGAGTCGTACAACTAAGGGGGTGTGATGTGATGTGTCGGGCTCTGGACGTCGACCACGTTGATCAATTCATCAAACATAAAGCGGGGACAATTGGGACAAGGTGATGGGCCACTGATGGGTCACTACTCAACCTATACTAAGCATATATGATAACATGTAAAGTACAAGATCAGGTTACAAAAGCAGGCTATGCATCAGAATAGGAGCTATGTAACAGCAGTAGCAAAATCTAATGCAAGCATGAGAGAGAACGAATGGGCGATATAGGAATGATCAAGGGGGGTTTGCTTGCCTCGAAGCTCTGCTACAAAGGACTGGTCGTCAGGGGTGTAGTCGACATCAGGAGCAGCGTCAGTCTCGGTGTCTACTGGAGAGAAGAGGGGGACAAAACAATAAATATAAAGCAGACAAGTGCATCATGATGCATGACATGGCAATATGTAGTGCTAGGGGTGACCTAACGCGGTACTACACTGTGACAGCCTGGATTTTGCCTTCTCCCTTTTTACCGGACTAGCCTTCTCTCTCTTTCCGGACTTGGTTTTCATCGTGGTTTTTCCCCTGATTTGATTTGGATTTTTTGATCAATTCAAATGGACTTGTCACTTGGGCATATCCTTTGATTTCACCCAAGTAACCTATCTACCTTATTCCTCCCACAAATTCCCAAAATAATAAAATGAATATCTTTCCTAAAAGGAAAATATTCATTTTTCTCTCTTAAGTTCATTTTAGAACTTTGTGCTTCAAAGCAACCTCAATTTTTCTTACTCAGAAAAATCTGAGATAATTCCTACATATTCTTAGGACCATGGCACATCTTCCCATGCAAAAATATTGCAGCAGTTTTTGTAATATTTTTGCTGTAGAAAATATTTTCACTTCTGGACCAGAAATGCACTTTGTACAGCAAGTGCATTTCCCCCTAAGCTTTTAGCCTTGATCTTTCTTGAGCTTAAACACCCTCCAAAGAAACCCTAAACCCCAGGAAATTAGCCCTAATGGCCTTCTAGAAGGTGGCCAAACTTGGTGACCAAGTTTCTGTACAGAAACTTGTCAGCTAAGTGGCGTCACTTCTGGTCGACCTGGGCATGAGCCATCAACTCCCCTAGACTAAGCACTGCACGGTCAAGAGCGTAGACAGGGTTTGGCCGCTCCTGGGCATCGTTTTGACCATGCCAGCATGGTGACCGCGCGTGGACACGGTGCCTGGTATGCGTCTCGACGCGCTCTGGCTGGTGCCTTGCGCTCTGTTTCGCGCGTGCACGTTCCAGCGCTCGCCGCCGACTGCTGCACCACGCCACAACCCTCGACCCATCACCCATGACCCTTCCCTGGCGCTCGCCGCCGCTGGAGCCGCCGCAGCAAGACCGGTCAAGTCACGGCCAAAACGGCACAGTGCGAGTGTGTGCTTGTCCCCATCTCAAACCGCCTCATGTGCTCATCCGCGAGCGTGGGCAAGCGCCGGCGTTGACACTGCACCCTGTCCCCTCGCGTTGGAGCCTCTCGTCGATGTTCGCCGCGTGTCCAGAGCGCTCCTGCGGCGACACATTCCCCCCCCCCTCCGCTCCGGTTATATATAGCGCTCCCCTCCTCGCTCACAAGCCACGTACCACTCCACAACACCTCCACGAACACGTAGACGAGCAGAAGCCCGGCCAGGCAGGCCTCTGGCCGTCACCCCGACCAGAGGACTCCAGCGATCCCCGCAGTCCAGCCGCCGCACTCCAGTGCCTCTCGAGCTCAAGCGAATGCTTGGGCGCGGCATTGGGGGTCTGCTGGTGCTGCCTCGACCCCGTGGAGCCCTCGGAGCCACCTCTCGCCACTGTCTTCTTCCTCTCCGGTGAATCCCGTTCACCACCGAAGCTTGCGAGCTCAACTACGACCAGCTCCGGCCACCTCTCGCCAAGCCACGGGTACGGGCAGGTGCACCACGACCCCAGCTCAATCCTATCCCTCTCGTTTAGCCCTAAACCCCCTCGTCATCAACGTGAGCACCGGCGAAGCCCCGCCTCCCTCTAATCTCTCTCTCTCCTAATGCACGGGACCCACCTGTTGGTCTCACCACTTGCGCCCAAAGCAGTACGAGTGGAGGCGTATTTCTATTTTACGCCTTCGACGTCACCCCCCCAGGAATTTCTGTTTAATTCAAATTTATTCAGAAATTTGACCAAACTTTGACCAGCCATAATATCTAAACCACACGTCCTTCTTTTTGCATTGTCTTTGTTACATAAAGCTCTAGCAGCACACCAAAAGGTGGATTTTTCCTTACTGTCTAGAATTTCTGGTGATTTTCAGAATGTGTTTTGACATTTATCTTTGTGGTTTATAAATATTTTCAGAAGGAGGATCTTGCCTTGAAGCTAACCAGGAGGAGTGTGACCCTCCTCTGCACTAAGGCAAGCCACAACATCATTTGGATGGTGTTTTTTCAATATCTATGATTTTCTACTTGAATATGAGTCTTTATTTGCATTTAAAATTTGATAAGTTAATATGGTTAATTGCTAGTTGTTTTATGATACTTGATATGCTTGTTTTAGCTTCTGGTTGAGTTCATAGAATTGTTTGGCTAAGTAGAGTAAGATTTTGCACTAGATATTTTGTTATGGAAAGTTATGGTAGCTATTTTTGCTAGTAATAGTTTTCAACTAAATGATGAACTAATAAAAATGTTGTTTGTAGAAAAAATGACTTATAACCAGAGAAGTTTCTGATCTTAGTAGTGCAACTTAGTTATATTGCTTGTTTTGATCCATGCTTAAGAGTTTCTTGCTCTGTGTGACAAGTAGTTGCATGATTTCCGGTATGATGCCATGTTAGTAATAAAAAGTTTTTCTGAAATTTAATACTTGATTAAGTTCAACCTGAATATGATGTTGATCATATCATGGTGCCACTGAATCAGGGTTTTAATTTAGTGTGACCACATTTACCTAATGGGAAGGTCTTGATTCGGTCCTTTGTCGTGGCTCTCACCGGTGCCTCCCGCGAGGGAAGGTTATGGGCGTGCATACCCTGGCCCGGTAGGCAGACATAACCTTGTGTGCTCGTTTTGTTTTTATGGTACCTTGTCCCCGTTTGGGACCTTTTTGCCACGACGGTGGCCGTTGGTGTCTTTGGTAGACACGGGGCCACCCAAGACCTAGCCCTGAGAGGGAGATGGTCGGAGTGGCCGGGGAGAGTGCATGGCAAAGGGAGGGTTTCATTGGAGTACTTTGGTCCACCCGAATGGGAGTACGAGGCCAGGTATTCCGTAGAGTGGGTAAAGTGCGCTACATCTTGAGAGTGTATTTAATCTATCGATAGCCGCACCCTTGGTTATGGGCAAGACTGAGGAGTAAGTCACACGATGGATCAACTTTTATAATTAATCTTGGAAACTAGTAATTGTTGTGATGCATTGTTTCGTGGTGAACCTTGAACACTCAAGGTGTTCATGAGTGATTGGTTTCTGGTGTGACCCCGCTGTGGTCACCGTTTGGTTACGAGGTAACCGTCTGGTAAGCGAGTCCGTGTGACTCGGTGCGCTGTTTGGTTGCGCTGCATAGCTTTACATTTGTTATAATTTCTTGCATTAATTTAACTTGATTAATTATCATGATATTGTCTGTCATCGTGCTTATGTTTGTTGTGAGCTTGCAAGTACATTCAATGTACTGACCTGGCGTGTCATGCCAGTTTTCAGGCAAGTTGATTCGCATCGGAGCGCATCTCGTGTCTAGGCCGTGTCCACGTCGGTGTGCATGTGCCATGGGGTTCCGCTACGTCGTTCTTCCGCTGCCTCGTAGTTTCGTGTGATCGAGGCCCCAGCCATGTTCTTTAAATAATGTACTGTCCTGCAGCACTGTGTGTGCCGCCTGGCCTCGAATATCGATGTAATATCAGACCTTTGTACCATGCTAGTATCAATAAAGCGGTTATTTCAGTACCATGTTGTTGTGTATTGCCAGAAGACTCAATCTCTGGGATGGCAATGCATGGTAAAGCGGTTGCTCCGAGCTGAGGTGCCACAACGCTTGGTATCAAAGCCGCGCTGATTGTAGGACACGCTAGATCGGTAGTGCGTTAGTAAAACGGTAGATAGTTTCGTTTGAGTACCGGTAGATATAGGAATTGGTTGTTGTATTGCATGCATGACTTATTGTTGTTATTACTAACCATATGGTTTGTGAGTGTAGATGGCACCAGTTCCAATCTTGTACCATCCTAAGCCAGCTCCGTGCACATCGCCGCACCTGCTTCAAAACATGTGGCGACGACTCTATCCAGAGGGTGCTGATCCAGAGTATGGGGTGTATCACGAGCATCTGGCCGGTGCATTGTATGAGTATTATGTTGAGGTCACTCTACACCACAGTTCCCCATCCGGCACTTACACTCGTTCGTCTAAGGGTGGTCTTGCTTCTACACCATCTCAGGCGGTTCAGTTTGCTGCTATCGAGGCTCTTGTAGACTTGCGCTAAATTCAGGTTCGCATGCAAACCCACCCTGGACTTTTCTTCTACCCATCTCTGCACGAGAATGGGCGTATCCTCTTTCCTTTGATTAATCCGGCGTGCGATCGTCCCACTAGCCACCTTGCACGCTACATCACCGCTAGCTATCTCCTTAACTACGAGTTAGCTCGGGAGCTCTCATGCGCTCACGCCGCTCTCGCTGCTGCTCGTATAAGGAACCCTCTTCCCGTTGTCATCTACACTTCTGCTCCTCCCACCTCCATTCCTACGATGACCTCGCAGGGTACCGTTAACCCTTTGATGGTGAACCCTCGCAGTCTCCTGCTGCATGGTCTTCTCTTGTAGCTACTCCTGCTGCTCCTATTCTTAGATCCCATTCCTCGCCTACCCCTGAGGGAGAGCCCTCAAGGTAGGGCCAGCGCACCTCTCTTCCCCCGGAGGTCTCTACTATCAGTTTAGGATCTGCGTTCGGCTCAGGAGACGAGCATCCAGCAGCACCATCCGAGCAGTAGATCGTTACAGTATCGTGGTAGTCATGAGCATGATGTATTGCTGTAATCGCATTTGTCATGATGCGTAGTTTCATGTACGAGGGTAGTAGACCCATTGCGATGTTTATTTTCATGTTGGGACTATGTATAATTATGTTGGATTTTTTTCGACTTGGTTTTATTCGCTGCTTTCTTCCGGGATTTGTCATTGGTTTTTCCCCCATTTTGGAATTTTCTCATCATGGTTGCTATGTATTGGGAAAACGAAAAATAGGATGCCGCGTGGAGGCAGCAGTAGTCAAGCTGGTGAGGATGTCCCTGTCCGTTGTTCCGCAAGACAGGCAGGACATTCCCCTGAACCATACCAGCCACCTCCGCCTCCACCGCCACAACCGCCTTCCACCGAGCAAATCCTGTGAATGTTTGAAGAAAGAAGGAGCAACGATCTGCTGGAAATACGAAAAAGTGTACAAGTTATGGTTGGGCAGAATGGAAACCAGAATGGCCATCATTCCAAGCTATCAGATTTTCAGCGAACCAAGCCTCCCAGTTTCAGCCATACTACTGATCCTTTGGACGCCGGTGACTGGCTAAGGACTATTGAAAGAAAACTAAAAATTGCTCGCACAGACGACATAGACAAGGTTCCCTTTGCAATGCATTATCTCGAAGGAGCTACCGCTATATGGTGGGATAATGCCAAAGCAATATGGCCTGCCGATGAGGAAATTACTTGGACAAAATTCAAGGATCACTTCCGCAAATATCATATTCCCACCGGAGTCATGAAGATCAAGCAACGCGAATTTCTCGCCCTCACTCAAGGCAGCATGACCGTCGCCGAGTATCTGAATAAATTCAACCATCTGGCCCGCTACTCTCTCCATGATATGGCCACCAAAGAGCGGAAGATCGACTGATTTCTTGGAGGCCTACATCAACATCTCCGGTGCACTCTCAGTATGTTTGATTTCCCAGACTTCCTGACTTTGGTGAACAAGGCCCTAATCGCCGAGAGGGAACACAAGCTCCTGCACGACAACAAGCCAGCTGCTAATGACCACATGCACAAATTCGAGCCCAAGAAGGATATGCAACCAGTGCAAAAGGCTCGTACATGGCAACAGACTCAGGTGGAGTACAAACCCAATTTGCAACAGAACGTCAACAAGACTACTACACAAGTCAAGAATGTCGTGACCAGCCCGGTGCACGACGATTGCTAGCGCAACAATTCGTGCTTCAGTTGTGGTCAAACTGGACACTACGCCCAACAATGTCCCAAGAACACCAAGCACATCGCTCCATTTCAGCCGCAAGTTAACTACATGGAGCAGTATTCTACCCCCGATATAATTCAAGGGCAAGTTCATCACATTTCCGCAGACGAAGCCCAAGAGGACCCGGAAGTCGTCATTGGTATGTTTCTCGTAAACGACATACCCACCGTAATTTTATTTGACTCTAGGGCTTCCCACTCTTTTATTTCGCGAAGTTTTGCTTCCCAAAACAATTTTTCTTGCGCAACTTTGGGAAAGCACATGCTGGTACAATCCCCGGGATCCATACTCAGAAGCAATCTCGTCTGCCGAAATTTGGAGATTGACATCAAGGGCATCAAGTTTCCAACATCGTTGATAATCATCGATTCCAACAAATTGGATGTCATTCTGGGCATCAATTGGTTAACCCAATACCAAGTCTGCATCAGCTGTGCGGCCAGAGAAGTTACCCTGAAAATTATGGAAGGTCGCACCACAAGTTTTTATGCCCGCAAGCGCATCCCCACGAAGGATATGGTTTTCGTAGCCATGTCAGAAGAGGTGGAATTAATCCTAGTGGTCAGCGAGTATCCAGATGTATTTCCTGAAGAATTACTCGGCGTGCCACCAGACCGAGAATTGGAGTTTGCTATTGACCTAGTGCCTGGAACCACCCGATACATAAGAAATATTATCGGATGCCCTCCTCAGAATTGGTGGAATTGAAGAAGCAACTGGATGAGATGCTGCAAAAAGGATACATTCGGCCCAGCTCTTCACCATGGGGATCACCAGCAATCTTCGTGGACAAAAAGGATGGCAGTCTACGAATGTGTGTAGACTACCGACAGCTGAATGACGTCACCATTAAAAACAAGTATCCACTGTCGAGGATTGACGATCCGTTTGATCAACTCAATGGGGCCAAAGTATTCTCAAAGATTGATTTGAGGACGGGATATCATCAACTCAAGATTAAGAAGGAAGATATTCCTAAAACCACGTTCACCACTCGGTACGGTCTTTAAGAATACACTGTTATGTCCTTCGGCCTCACCAACGCTCCTGCATTCTTTATGGATATGATGAACAAGGTGTTTATGGACTTCTTGGACAAGTTTGTGGTGGTGTTCATTGATGACATCCTGATTTATTCCAAAAGCAAGGACGAACATAAGGAACATCTTTGCGTAGTTCTCCAATGGCTTCGCGATCAGCAAGTGGGATTCCTCGGGCATATCCTCTCGGCAGAAGGAATCTCGGTGGACCCAAGCAAGGTAAAAGATGTACTTGATTGGTCTGCACCCACCACCATCTCAGAAATCCGGAGTTTCCTTGGACTGGCCGGATATTATCGCCGTTTTATCAAAGGATTTTCCAAGATCGCCAAGCCAATGACTGAGGTCCTCAAGAAGGAGAAGAAGTTCGTATGGACTGAAGACTGCGAGCGGAGCTTCAATGAGTTAAAAACCAGACTCACATCAGCACCCGTATTAACTCTTCCATATATCTACCGCAGTTTTGATGTTTACTGTGACGCCTCCAGAAAAGGACTGGGGTGTGTACTCATGCAAGATGGCAAAGTGGTGGCCTATGCATCTCGCCAACTGTGACAGCATGAAGGAAATTATCCTACTCATGATTTGGAATTGGCCGCAGTGGTGAACGCTTTAAAAATCTGGAGACATTATCTGATTGGAAAGAAGTGCCAGATATCCACCGACCATAAAAGTCTCAAGTATATATTCACTCAGCCTGACTTGAACCTTTGACAGCAAAGATGGCTCGACTTGGTTAAGGACTATGACCTCGGAATAAATTATCACACGGGCAAAGCTAATGTGGTGGCTGATGCCCTCAGCCGCAAACCAGCCAACCTCAATGCCCTAATGGATTCCTTGCCTCCAGAGCTCTATGAAGAAATCATGCAGCTGAATCTAGTAATCACCGACCCTCGTCTTACCAATATATTGGAAGTTGCTCCTACTCTCGAAGAAGAAATCTGCAGAGCTCAAGCGGATGATAAGGTGTTACGGATATATGTTCAGAAGCTGCACTAAGGGCAAGCACCTGATTTCACTATGCATCAGAAAGGTTCGCTAAGGTTCCGAGGAAGACTTTGCGTATCCAACCAAGACAGTCTGAAGAAGAAAATATTGGCGGAGGCACATGAAGCACCATACTCAATTCATCCTGGTGGTACCAAGATGTATGAGGATCTTCGTTAGATATTTTGGTGGGATGGAATGAAGAAAGACATCACTTATTTTGTGGCTTGTTGCGATATCGGCAATAAGGTAAAGGCGGAACACCAAAAACCCGCCGGACTCCTCCAGCCTCTGCCGGTATCCCAATGGAAATGGGACGATATTTGCATGGATTTCATCACCGGATTACCAAGGTCTCATCGAGGAAACGACGCAATATGGGTCATAGTGGACACTCTAACCAAGGTGGCACACTTCCTACCTATCCGGACCACATACCTTGCAAATCAACTTGCACAATTGTATGTATCAAGAATCGTCAGTCTGCATGGAGTACCCAAGGCTATCACCTCCAACAGAGGATCTCTATTCACATCGGCATTTTGGTCCCGACTTCATCAAGCCCTGGGGACCGCTTTGAAGTACAGCACGGCTTACCATCCTCAGACAGATGGACAGACTGAGCGAGTAAATCAAATACTCAAAGATATGCTCCGGGCATGTACATTGGCCCAAGGAACCAAGTGGGAAGGCTGTCTGCCCTACGCCGAGTTTTCCTACAACAATAGTTTCCAGGACAGGTTAAAGATGTCACCCTATGAAGCCCTGTATGGCCGGAAATGCCGCACCCCATTAAATTGGTCTCAAACTGGAGATAGCCGTATCTTCGGAACTGATTTAATGCTCGAAGCCGAGAAGCAAGTCAAGGAATCCGAGACAGACTGCAACTGGCCAAATCCTGACAGAAGAGCTACTATGATGCCAAACATCGTCAGATTAGCTTCGAACCCGCAGAACACGTATATCTCCGAGTCACCCCTATGAAAGGAGTCAAGAGGTTTCAGATCCGAGGAAAATTGGCCCCCAGATATATTGGTCCATTCCCCGTCATGGCCAGAGTCGGAACAGTCGCCTACCAGTTGGAATTGCCATCAGAATTGTCCAAAGTACACAACGTGTTTCACATCTCACAGCTAAGAAGATGCATCTCACCACCGGAGAAAAGGACTGATATGTCAGAGATAGAATTGGCTAAGGATTTGACTTATGAGGAAAAGCCAATCAGAATATTGGATCAGATAGAAAGGGTCACTCACAGCAAAGAGATAAGATTTTACAAGGTTCAGTGGGAGCATCACACCGAAGAAGAAGCAACCTGGGAAAGAGAGGAATTTTGAAGGACTGCATACCCAGAATGGTTTTCCCAAGCAACCGAATCTCGAGGACGAGATTCATCCTAAGTGGCAGAGGTTTATGACATCCTGGATTTTGCCTTCTCCCTTTTTACCGGACTTTCCTTCTCTCTCTTTCCAGACTTGGTTTTCATCGTGGTTTTTGCCCTGATTTGATTTTGATTTTTGGATCAATTCAAATGGACTTTTCACTTGGGCATATCCTTGGCTTTCACCCAAGTAACCTATCTACCTTATTCCTCCCACAAATTCCCAAAATAATAAAATGAATATCTTTCCTAAAAGGAAAATATTCATTTTTCTTTCTTAAGTTCATTTCAGAACTTTGTGCTTCAAAGCAACCTCAATTTTTCTTGCTCAGAAAAATCTGAGATAATTCCTAAATATTCTTAGGACCATGGCACACCTTCCCATGCAAAAATATTGCATCACTTTTTGCAATAGTTTTGATGTAGAAAATCTTTTCACTTCTGGACCAGAAATGCACTTTGTACAGCAAGTGCATTTTACCTAAACTTTTAGCCTTGATCTTTCTTGAGCTTAAACACCCTCCTAAGAAACCCTAAACCCTAGGAGATTAGCCCCAATGGCCTTCTAGAAGGTGGCCAAACTTGGTGACCAAGTTTCTGTACAGAAACTTGTCAGCTAAGTGGCGTCACTTCTGGTCGACCTAGGCATGAGCCATCAACTCCCCTAGACTAAGCACTGCACGGTCGAGAGTGTAGACAAGGTTTGGCCGCTCCTAGGCATCGTTTTGACCATACCAGCCCGGTGACCGCGCATGGACACGGTGGCTGGCATGCGTCTTGACGCGCTCTGGCTGGCTCCTTGCGCTCTGTTTCCCGCGTGCACGTTCCAGCGCTCTCCACCGACTGCCGCACCGTGCCACAGCCCTCGACCCATCACCCATGACTCCTCCCCGGCGCTCGCCAACACCGGAGCCGCCGCAGCAAGACTAGTCGTCGCGGCCAAAATGGCACAGTGTGCGTGTGTGCTTGTCCCCATCTCAAACTGCCTCCTGTGCTCGTCCGCGAGCGTGAGCAAGCGTCGGCATTGACGCTGCACCCTGTCCCCTCGCGTTGGAGCCCCTCATTGACGTTCGCCGCATGTCCAGAGTGCTCTGGCGGCGACACGTTTCCCCTCCCTCCGCTCCGGCTATATATAGCGCTTCCCTCCTCGCTCACTAGCCACGCACCACTCCACACCACCTCCACGAACACGTAGACAAGCAGAAGCCCGGTCGGGCAGGCCTCTAGCCGTCACCCCGACCAGAGGACTCCAGCGATCCCCACAGTCCAGCCGCCGCACTCCGGTGCCTCTCGAGCTCAAGCAAATGCTTGGGCGGGGCATTGTGGGTCTGCTGGTGCTGCCTGGACCCCGTGGAGCCCTCAGAGCCGCCTCTCGCCGCCGTCTTCTTCCTCTCCGGCGAATCTCGTCCGCCACCGAAGCTTGCGAGCTCAACTGTGACCAGCTCCGGACATCTCTCGCCAATCCACGGGTACGGGCAGGTCCTCCACGACCCCAGCTTCAATCATATCCCTCTCGTTTAGCCCCAAACCCCCTCGTCGCCGATGTGAGCTCCGGCGAAGCCCCGCCTCCCTCTGATCTTTCTCTCTCCTGATGCACGGGACCCACCTGTCGGTCTCACCACTTGCACCTGAAGCGGTACGAGTGGAGGTGTATTTCTGTTTTACGCCTTCGACGTCACCCCCCCAGGAATTTCCGTTTAATTCAAATTTATTCAGAAATTTGACCAAACTTTGACCAGCCATAATTTCTAAACCACAAGTCCAAATGAATTGATTCTTTTTGCATTGTATTTGTTACAGAAAGCTCTAGCAGCACACCAAAAGGTGGATTTTTCCTTGCTGTCTAGAATTTCTGGTGATTTTTAGAATGTGTTTTGACATTTATCTTTGTGGTTTTTAAAAAATTTCAGAAGGAGGATCTTGCCTTGAAGCTAACCAGGAGGAGTGTGACCCTCCTCTACACTATGGCAAGCCACATCATCATTTGGATGGTGTTATTTCAATATCTAGATTTTCTACTTGAATATGAGTCTTTATTTGCATTTAATATTTGATAAATTAATATGGTTAATTGCTAGTTGTTTTATGATGCTTGATATGCTTGTTTCAGCTTCTGGTTGAGTTCATAGAATTGTTTGGCTAAGTAGAGTAAGATTTTGCACTAGATATTTTGTTATGGAAAGTTATGGTAGCTATGTTTGCTAGTAATAGTTTTCAACTAAATGATGAACTAATAAAAATGTTGTTTGTAGAAAAACATGACTTATAACCAGAGAAGTTTCTGATCTTAGTAGTGCAAATTAGTTATATTGCTTGTTTTGATCCATGCTTAAGAGTTGTTTGCTCTGTGTGACGAGTAGTTGCATGATTTCTGGTATGATGCCATGTTAGTAATAAAAAGTTTTTCTGAAAGTTAATACTTGATTAAGTTCAACCTGAATATGATGTTGATCACATCATGGTGCCACTGAATCGGGGTTTTAATTCAGTGCAACCACATTTACCTAATGGGAAGGTCTTGATTCGGTCCTTTGTCGTGGCTCTCACCGGTGCCTCCCGCGAGGGAAGGTTATGGGCGTGCATACCCTGTCCTGGTAGGCAGACATAACCTTGTGTGCTCATTTTGTTCTTATGGTACCTTGTCCCCGTTTGGGACCGTTTTGCCACGACGGTGGCCGTTGGTGTCTTTGGTAGACACGAGGCCACCCAAGACCTAGCCCTGAGAGGGAGATGGTCGGAGTGACCGGGGAGAGTGCATGGCAAAGGGAGGGTTTCTTCGGAGTACTTTGGTCCACCCGAATGGGACTACGAGGCCAGGTATTCCGTAGTGTGGGTAAAGTGCGCTACCTCTACAGAGTGTATTTAATCTGTCGATAGCCGCACCCTCGGTTATGGGCAAGACTCGGGAGTAAGGCACACCATGGATCAACTTTTATAATTAATTTTGCAAACTAGTAATTGTTGTGATGCATTGTTTCGTGGTGAACCTTGAACACTCGAGGTGTTCATGAGTGATTGGTTTCAGGTGTGACCCCGGTGTGGTCACCATTTGGTTACGAGGTAACCATCTGGTAAGCGAGTCCGTGTGACTCGGTGCGATGTTTGGTTGCGCTGCATAGCTTTGCATTTGTATTAATTTCTTGCATTAATTTAACTTGATTAATTATGTTTGTTGTGAGCTTGCAAGTACATTCAATGTACTGACCTGGCGTGTCATGCCAGTTTTCAGGCAAGTTGATTCGCATCGGAGCGCATCTCGTGTCTAGGCCGTGTCCACGTCGGTGTCCCTGTGCCATGGAGTTCCGCTACGTCGTTCTTTCGCTGCCGCGTAGTTTCGTGTGATCAAGGCCCCAGCCATGTTCATTAAATAATGTACATACTGTCTAGCAGCACCGTGTGTGCCGCTTGGCCTCGAATTTCGATGTAATATCAGACTTTTGTACCACGCTAGTATCAATAAAGCGGTTATTTCAGTACCATGTTGTTGTGTATTGCCAAAAGACTCGATCTCTGGGCTGGCAATGCAGGGTAAACCGGTTGCTCTGAGCCGGGGTGCCACATACACGATACAGAAGAAGAGGGAAAACATTTGGGAACATTTTCCCGGAGTTTGGTATTTTTCAGAAAGATGAATCTGGGGGAAGGATCCATGTTCATCATGCTAGAGGTATGTGACAAATGAACGAATTTCATATTCTGATTCATTACAATTTTCCTAGCAACTTTCATATATAAATTATTTTCATCTGACTTATAGATTATTTTACATTAATTTTCAAAGTTTAAATGATTTTTTGAAATTAATATTATTTAAATTAAAAATGAAATTATTTAATCAGGATGACGTCATCATGATGTCATCAGTCAACTCAGTCCATTGACTGGTCAAACTGACAAGTGGGACCCCACTGTTAGTGACTTTGTTAATTTAACAATTTAAATTTAACTAATTTGGTTAATTAACTAGCTACGGCCCACATGTGAGTGAGTAATTAGTTTAACTAATTGAACTAATTAGTTTAATTCTCTCATTTAGATAACACAGGGGGCCCACCAGTCAGTCACTGCAGGTTGCCCAGTCAGCGGTTGACCGAAGTCAACAGGTTAAAAGGGGGTCAGCAGGGCCACGGGGGCCCACCAGTCAGCGATTATGGTGTGGCCCCAGTAGCGCCACGTCGGTGGCGTCACTGGAGAGAGCTCCGGCGAGCCACTCCCGTGACGGAGGGCTCGTGCATGGTTGGAAATTGGCTACGGGCGGCTGGTCGGGGCACGATTGGGTGCATTCGTACGCGGGTGGAGCGGCGTTTCGAATTGGGGCGATGGCGTGGGCTGAAGCAGCCGGGAACAGCGTCGGCGACAAGGCAGAGCAGTGTCCACACTCGGGCAATGGCCTGGAACGAGCTATGAGGCATGGGAGTGGGCGTGGGGTAGTGTGCTCAGCTGCGGCTGGTGCGCCGCATCGACCCATGGCGTCGACGAGGGCTAAGGAGACCGGTAGCGCCGGCGGTGAGCGGCGAGGGCGGCGGTTGGAGTCGGGTACGGTGGAGAGCGCGTGGACGTAGCCTAAGCAGGGTGTGGCCTGGCCAGGGCCAGAGGCAATACGGGGCACGCGGGATGCGGCAACGACCGCGACAAGCACGTGGTGGCCGCAGTCACCGATAGAAGAACGACGTCGATGGCAGCGGGCGACTACGGGGAGTAGGCGAGGTAACGGAGAGGCTTGGTGTAAGGTACATGATATATCTCCACTATATTATAGTTAACACACTCATGATCTGATACAAGAGTTGAGTTACAGATGAACTGGGGAGCAGAGGTAGGAGAAGAGAGGAAGGTAGCCGCCGCCGGGTTCGTCCGTGATCCACTGGATGCCTTGTTCATTAGTTGCCTCGGGGTACTTGTAGTTGTGATGGTTTCGGGCCAGACCCATGTGTAGGTCCAGTGACAGGCCCGAGTACTGGTTAGGGGAGGCCCCTAACATCCCCCCTCCTTGAAACTCGGCTTGACCCCAAGCCGACGCCCACCAGGATCCCATTGTGCACGATGTTCTTGTACATTGTTGAAGTCTCGGTGGTAGCCGAAGCCAGGGCTATATGAAGCAGTAGTTGTTGTCGACGGATACTCGATCGAAGGAGATGCCGATGAAGTACTTGTGTTCAACTGAACCTTGCATGTTGAGGATGTATCCACTGTCAGCACAGTCATGGTTGAAGCCGAGGCAGCACTCCTGGTTAATGGAGCCTTGCGCGAAGACGACAGCGACGATGATGACATCCCTTCCTCCTTGAAAATTTCCTTGAGTCCGATGGAGCCATGCTGAACAATGCAGAAGAGTAGTCCATAATCTCCATGTACTGGACCTCTTGATCAGGCTCTGTGTAGAAGCTTGCCACACTAGGCCTTCCCAAAAATGAGCATGCAAATCAAATTGCCAGCCCAAACAAGAAGGAATCCACACACGGTGGATCATTCCAAGGTACCAGTGCCACTAATAGACGTGCCCAGCCGTAAGACAAAATTGCAGGAAGTCACAGCTAGGACCTACACCACTGGGATAAGAGTTTGTTGTCTGCAGACTTGGGTAATGGAGAAGAATGATTTCCCGGGCCTTGTTATATGTTGCGTCCAGAGAAGGAAGCCACCACTCTTTTTTTTGCACGAGCACTCATAGGCACACAAATCTTGCCATCTTGGCTGCTCCTAACCTCCAATATCCATTCCAAATAAGCATGGTGCACTGCACACACGCTTGCACTGAGCGCCACCAATATGTATGATTGCATATGTGGGAATCAACCAGTGCTACACTGAATCATCTACAAATACAACAAGCATACGCAGACTGATTGTATTGGATTTTGCTATTCCAAAACACATATCAGGTGGGCTCTGGTTGAAATAAGGCAGCCGCCCCCAATCCTGAGTAGTGCTCTGCTTAAACATGTGAACAACAGCAGCACAAACTGCATCCCATTTCAGATATGCCGAAGCAAAATTGGTGGCTGGACACACTACATACTCGATGGGTGCCACAATTCCGAATTGATTCCTCCATAAAAAATGTCACAGTGGAGGCATCCTTTGTCCAGCGATAATTTACATGCTTTTGTTGATGTAAGATGCTGATAACAGCATTTCACCCAAGCTTTGGTACAGATCACCGGGTCCATCTCTCGTGAATCACAGATTGCATACCAAGGCAGTAATAGGATCATGGTACATGGAGCATACTGAAGAACTAGGCTGGGTACTGCTTCCTTATGCATGATCACATGAGTCAAAAATTGCACAAGCACCATGTACCTATCAGTAGGGGAACGTGCACCTGCCTTGGAGCTTGCAACTAAATTATGTGAATCACTGTTCTCCAGCTTCCTCTGATCAGAACAATATGCAATACCTCCCAGTAGATGCCAAAACTACGGTTGTGCATCTTGCGAGTAACTAAAGGGTTGTTCACAAAGACAGATGGGTTGAACCATCAAAAACGTCAGAAGGTCCCAATATTAAGACATTGTTCAGAACTGCATTTGTTAGAAAAATGGCCACTGCCTCGAATTTCCTCGTGATTCAAATTTTTTCCAAACACTGACATGCTCACTACCTTTACATAGAGCTGACCACACAAGTGTTGCTCGAACCTCACATGTATTGCTCGACAATTACCTGAAAATGATGCCCACTATAGTTCCCGTTGGATGGTCTCCTGATTGAACTTGAACAGTGGCCATTGTCTCGATTGGAGCTTGGTTCCATCATAACCCTGTAGCTCAGTTGAAACAAAGAACATACATGCACAAGAAGCTTGTTGAACTTGAGAATGAAGTCCATGTGATGACTGCATAGAAGATAGCAATAACTCAAACTGCCTTAGCTGAAGATCAATACTGCTGGAGAGTTCTGTGCTCAAAACACTCAATTTCTTCATAGTCCAAAATAGATGCACAACCAGAGTAGCAAGATAAGACTGAAACATAACAGGAGCAATAGTACTAGCACATGCACAGAGTTCCACAAGCCGATGACTGCCATGAAAGAGTTTGAAATGCTTACTGAATTCTGAATCATCATTGTCCTGCTTCAAGGACCATAAGCACAAAAACAGACCAGAGAATATCCTTATGTAGTATCCGCGGAGGCTGCACGCGAGATCTTCAATATGACATAATTCCAAAGGAAATGCAATACCAATCAAACCACAGTCATGCACTTGGGCTAACAAAAACAACAGCTCCAAGGACCTTCCAATTGGGAATGATGGCCATGGGATGGCCCGTACCTCGTTTCGGTCAGCAAAATCCCGTGCTCGATGCTCATAAATTTTCCATTGTATTTGGGTTGTACAGGCAAGATTACTAGCACTCCAAATTTTGTGAAGACCAAAAGTGCCAGCCAACTCATTGGGGATCTTTGGCCACACTTGTACTGCTCGGCCATTGCTTGTAAATGAGGGCCAAGGTAGTTTCAGCTGCATACTTTGCAAATACTTCCAGGATTCTCTCATAGAATTCAGAACACCATAAAAATGCTTCATCGCAAAAGTATCTTCTGACAGCAGCCCAACATGCTTCCAATACAGTTCATGAGAGCAAGCTAATGACGGCCACGGCATGTGCTGTTTCTCGTTTCCATCCGCATGATCTCTCCAAAAGGATGGCCATGGCTTCGGTAGTAACACCATCCATGAGGGTGCCACAGCTGGGTGGAGCACATACCTCAGTACTCCCTCCGTCCGCGAATAAGTGTACATCTAGCTTTTGTTCTAAGTCAAAGTTTTAAAATTTTGACCAACTTTATAGAAAATAATAGTAACATATATGACATCAAATTGATAGATTATCAAAGTACATTTCAAAACGAATCTAGTGATACTAACTTGGTGTCATAAATGCTTTTACTTTTTCCTAGAAAGGTGGTCAAAGTTTTAAAACTTTGACTTAAGACAAAAGCTAGATGTACACTTATTCATGGACGGAGGGAGTAGGTTGGTGTCGTGACGAGAGTATTTCATCAAATAGGTGGTCAGCATCGGTGCAGAGAGGTCGTTGGGAATGATGAGTACGACATTTGGGCGTACGACAAGCTCGAGGACGGCGTTTGGAGTAGCCGCCACGAGTGTGTACTCCTCCGGTCCTGCAACTGTGATGCCGTAGGTGCTGTCGGGGGAAGACTTTGGTGACGAAACCTGGACGTGGAGCGGCGGGTTGGTGCTGGCCGTCACATGAATGTTGAGGGCGCCGAACTTGTCGCTGAGGTCGATGAAGGGCTCGGGGCAGACGGTGGTGACCTTGTTGGCGCTGTTGGTGGCGACAGCTTGGTTCGATCCATCCATCAAACAGGTGATGTGCCTCATTGTGACACAGGCAGGGGGCACGTAGTGGATGACCGCGAGCACTTCCTGGGCCTTGGTGGTGGAGCCGGAGACGTCGGCAACGGGCGCCGATGAGGCGCGCGTCATGGTTGAGGCCGCCAGATCAACAAGCGTGGTAACCACCGGAGGGGCACCCGTGCTTGCAATACCCAACGCTGAGCTCATCTCATCTGCCTGGGCGCATAACCTCTAGATATACCACAACAACTACTCCTTGGCAGACATGGCCTCCCACTCTGGTGGTTTGACGGCGGGCATGGTGTCGTCGCTAGTGGAATTGTAGGTGAATGGGAGAAAAATTTGATGGGGAAGGGTGGTGCCTGGCTTTGTATAACAGATGTAAGGTACATGATATATCTCCACTAGATTATAGTTCACACACTCACGATCTGATACAACAGTTGAGTTACAGATGAACTGGGGAGCAGAGGTAGGAGAAGAGAGGAAGGTAGCCGCCGCCGGGTTCATCCGTGATCCACTGGATGCCTTGTTCGTTGGCTGCCTCGGGGTACTTGTAGTCGCGCTGGTTTCGGGCCAGGCCCATGTGTAGGTCCAGTGACAGGCCCGAGTACTGGCTAGGGGAGGCTCCTAACATGGGGGAGGGGCCGAAGCTCACCTAGTGGCGCACGGATGCCAGCGAGCGGTTAGGGAGCAGCAGAGGGTGGGAGAGCAGCGAGAACGCCGTGGTGGTTGGAGGTGGAAGACAATGCGGTCTCAGTGATGTGGTGGCTCCGAGCTCGAGTGCGCCCACATAGTCGACGTAGGCGATGCCCCTGGTGTGGTCTCCGGCAGCAGGGAGGGCAGAGGCTAAGGCTATGCCGGCGACGTGTTCATGGCGGCGCTCGGGAAGGAGAGGGTGTAAGGAGGGGAGTGGAGCGAGAGGGAGTGCTAGCGAGGGGGAAGAGTGGGGTGTTAGGGTTTCGGGGGAGGGGCGAGGGCGTCCTTAGCTGTGCGGGGGCACGACGGATGGCCGCCGCATGGAGATCAGCGCGGGAACATGCGAGCAAGCTCCGGCGCGATGGGGAGGAGCAGGAGGTTGAAGAAAAGGCTGGGCGACGTGCACTAGGCCACACTGTGCTGGGCAGGCCGGCTGTACTGTGCACTTAGGCCCAAGTGCACAGTGTAGGGTTTTTTTAGTTTCCTTTTATTTCTTCTGTTTTCTAATTCTTTCTGTTTTCATTTGATTTTTGTCAACTATGAAACTTGGCACATAAATAAGATGCAATATTTTGCATTGTCATAAAAAGTTTGAACCCCATTTGAATTCATTTGAATTTGGTTTGAATTTAAATGCGATGGATGGGTGCTACTGGGTCATTCAAAAATAGCTAGGGGAATTTTTGGAGTTTCAACTTATGTTGGTTTTATTTTTATAGTAGCCTTGGTAATTTTCTCAATATTATGAACACTTGTGTTTTACTGTTTAAAGAAACAATTTATTTCACTTTATTTTAAATTTGAAAAAGGCTTTGATTATTGTCAAGTGGAAATTTGGATTCGTTAAACTTGATGACATGGCACCATTAGTGTGAGTTCACTGTAGCATGACACTAGGGGTGTTACACATAGCTTGTCATCAAGCAATTTAGTTGACAAACTGAAATTGATAAAGAAAACTTTTACAAACTCTTTTGTTATTGTATCTATATATATGCTTAAATAATACCCAGGTTTTCAATATCTTCCATGCTAAACAAATTAGCAACAGTTCCCAAGCGGAAATGTAAAGTTTACCCCCCTCCACCAACAAACACAAGCCATGGCTTGCCAAATCCTTGGGTGCCCTCCATACCAACAACTTTCCGAGGGATTTTGTTTTATTATTTGCAATTTTAAACATGGGACTGGGCATCCCGATACCAGCCCTTCTCGTGCAAGGATAAGTGAATAAACACTCATCATGAGAATAACCCGCTTAACATGGAAGATAATGCCGCCCCCTGTAGCTCCATGAGCGGTACGGGCACACAAAGCAGATGTTCATTTGAATATTTAGAGGTGGCACATGCGAATTTACTTGGAACGGGAGAGTAATACCGCATATAGGTAGATATAATGGACTCATCTGGAACAACTTTGGTTTAACGGTTTGGATGCACAAGCAGTATTCCCGCTTAGTACATGCAGAGGCTAGCAAATAGAATGAGAAGCGACCAGCTAGAGAGCAAAAACGGTCATAATCATGCATTGTGAATAATTAACATTGAATACTAGCATGAGTAGGATATAAACACTATGAACATAAATATCGTGGAGGCTATGTTGGTTTTGAATCAACTACATGCATGAACATTTGCCAAGTCAAGCAACTTGAAACATCCATAGGAGGATACCATACCACCATACTACATCATAATCATTTTAATGCATGTTGACACCCAGATAAATCATTATCCACTCCTAGTTACTTAAGCATGGCATGAGCAACTATAATATCTAATTGTCATCATAAACATGTTTAATCATAATATGTTGAATAATGGGTACCGAGTTAAACATATTTACAAAAATAAAAACAAGTTGAATTCATACCCACTTTTCTTTGCCACAGTCACGTCATCAAATCATCATCACTATTGCCTTTCACTTGCACGAATAATAGTGCAAGAGTGTCGTGGACTGAGCTGGAATCTGCAAACATTTTATTCAAAGGAGAAGACAAGGTAATATGGGTTCTTTGTTAGATCAACAATAATGCATATGAGAGCCACTCATCATTTTCATCGTGGTCTTCTCCTTAGTGCGACTCAACAAAAGAAAAGAATTTCAGAGAAACACACTGAAAGATTTTTGGAGTTTTTAGTTTTTCAGAGAAAAGCAAATTAACAAAGGAAAAACAAAAACAAGAAAAACCATTTACACGGGAAAGCTCCCAACAAGCAATAGAAGAAAGGGGAAATCTTTTGGGGTTTTCTTTTAATAATACAACTAATTAAACTAGAAGGAAAAACCAAAAAGAAGCGAGAAATATTTGCAATACGCCACACCCCTCCCGATGAACAGGACCCTGTTTCGACCGTAGGCGGTCGAAGAGAAGTATGTTTCGTCCGTTTTGCGGTACGCCACACCCCTCTTGATAAACGGGACTCTGTTTCGACCGTAGGAGCTCCAACAAAAGTCCGTTTTCACCATTTTGCGATACGCAAGACCCTTCCCGATGAACAGGACCACATTTCGACCATACGCGGTCAAACAAAAGGCCCATTTCCTCCGTTCTACGGTACGCCAGACCTCGTTTCGTTTGTTCCATCCAAGTCGGTTAGCTTCCAATTAACAAGACGTGTTCCGGCCCAGCGGCTTTGCTCCCGATGAACAAGATGCGTTACGACCCTATCACTTGGCTCTCGGTGAAGACGACGTTGTTTCCTCCATTCTAAGTGTCGGTGCACTAAAGTAGGGGCGCTCTTTTGTACCCCTTATTTGTGCACGGGCAGTCGGATCCGCACCCACGACCACATTTAAGCAGGGCAGGGACACGGAATCAAAGCCGCAAGATAGTCAAAGCAAACGCCAAGACAGAGGCATAAAGAGCAAGAAGGCGAGGTGGTTTCCCCCGGCAAGACCCTTGCCGGGGCGGCCTCCACGGTCCTGGCAAGGACCTTGCCGGGGCAGCTTACTCGACGCTAGCGGAGCGCACCACCCTTGAGCCCCAGTTTCTCCAGCACCACCAACCACGTTGGGACCTGGGCTCGGGAGGCGCCTCCATGATGGCATGCATATGTTTGTGAAGACAAGAAACACTTCAAATCAGAAGAGGATTAGAAGACGACGAACCTCGGCAAGATCCTCGCCGAGGAAACCCACAAGACCCCCGGCAAGATCCTTGCTGGGGACAACCACAATGCCACGACAAGACCCTTGCTGGGGCCCCGGCAAGGCCCTTGTCGAGGACATCCGCGAGGCCACAGCCAGGCCCGCATCTGCCAAGTTTCTACCACCGCTCCCATGCAGCTGCCAGCCCACCAGCTAGGCAGGAGCCTGCGTGTCGACGTGAGACTTCCAGGCCAACTCAGCACATGCCTACGTGGTGGCATGCAAACCTTTGTGAAGGCCCTACCACCACGGCACCTCAGCAGCCAGCCAGCCTACATGGTGCTGACCGCCTCACTGGCCCAGGCGCGTGTCAAGGCAGGGCGAAGCGATAATAAAGTGAAGGGGACACATCAGAGGCACATTAAATGCGTCTTGTCCCATAATGACAAGCGATAGGCTTAACCACAGTACCCCAATGCCACCTCCTGTGTGCCACTCTAGCGATCCCCTTGCCTATAAAAGGAGGCCCAAGGCATCCAGGAGAAGGATTCGGACACCGGGACAAGTTACGCTCGTTGTAGCTAGCTCAAGAACTCCAAGAACAAAGATATATACATCAAAGCAGGACTAGGGTATTACGCATCCCTGCGGCCCGAACCTGGGTAAACGACCAATGTGTGTTTGTGCTAACTGCTGATCCCGCTCTTCTCACGACCCTGCACCCCGCAACCGTAGTAGGGATTCTTGTGATCCCATAGGTGTCGTTTTCCACCGACACTGACCCAGCCGGTTAGCTGCCAATGAACAGGACGACATCACTGCCGTCCATTGCCTCTCCATGTACACGAGCCCTAGCCGTACGTATGCACGAGTATGCATTCGAGACCCCGCCCTTATGTACGTACATAGCCGTATTTAATTTCTTGTGGAGTGGTTGTACGTCCGTGTACATGATATATATAGACGGGACTGCGTGACAAGCTACGTCCGCGCCTCTACTACGACATGTGCATCTCCTTACTCAGACACTGTTCATCGCTGCAGAGAGACTGATCAACCAGTATGTACATACACATTCGTGACCAGACAGACAACCCTACGTACGGTTCGACCCGGTGGGTCCTAGCTTTCAGGAAGGATAAGGAGGAACTTCCTTCTGTGCGAAGATATAGCTGGTGGTTCCTAGCTGTCAGGGGGAAGAATAATATTTTTTTTTCCGTAATATGGACACACTTTCTTGCGTACGAAGATGTAGCTGGTGGGTCCCAGCTGTTAGTGGGAAAACATTTTTAGAGGCCCTTCCGGTAGGTCCCGCTGTCAGATGGAGGAATCATTATTTTGCGCGTAATAAGGAGTCACTTCCTTGTTGCGGCCGTAGACCCAGCTGTTAGCCTCTCCACGTACAGTCCTCTTCTGATGGAAGGCGTTCCTTGACCACATTGATCGCGCCGAGAGCACCAAGGTGGTGGACAATGGTGAGGCCTAAGATGGGAACAATCTGGAGTCATGGAACAAGGGGCACTGGAGTCCCTGGTGGAGGGGAGCACGAGGGACTGGTTCGGCTACCGGGTGAGGCTACCTTCGTCGGAGAATAATGAAAGGTGTGGGTGTCCGAGCGAGTACATGTATGACCTGGCCACCATTGGGAGTAGGGTGGGGCGGCGAGGCCTGCGCGGCAGCACAGCCGGCCATGGGAGGCAGATGCAGGCGCTCCAGCCAGCGATGATTTTGGTGGCTGGAGCAAGAGCTACTAGATCAGAGATTGAAGAAGCAGGATCGCCGTTGGATGTCAATCCAAAAACTACAAATGTCAAAATAATTTGTTGACTCTCTGTTTTACACCATTAAATCATTTTGTTCACTAAATGGACAACACCTTGCGCAGGCTCCGTCTAGTGGGCCAACAAAGTCAGCTCTGAAAGCTGTGGCCGAATGCAGCCCATTTATTAAGGTTTTACAGCCCATTTCATTTTGTTTGCCAATACATCTATTTCCTGGGCTTTGACTCAAAAAATAATCTATTTCCTGGGCTGGGTAAAAATAATAATAGCCGATTTACTATTTATGATAACTGTTTCTAAAAAAATACTATTTATGATAATTTACAGTGCATTTGATTATTTATTCGAATACACCTATTTACTGAGCTGGGTCAAAAATAATATTGCGTACATGCAGCGCATTTATCATTTCTGATAATTTACAAGCCATTTGATTTTAGTAGAAATGGACCCATTTTCCGGGATGGGTGAAAAACAATGATGGTCTGGATTGAGCATTTCGTATAAAAATAATATTGAGATATGAATATTATTAAAAAAATTAAGTTGGGCTTGGTAATCTTATTATATTAAAAATTAACTGGGCTGTGCATTTTTATTAAAAGAAACATAGACTAGGTTGCACTTATTTTAGGATATTGTGTACAACTGTTGGCCCAGTTGCATTGCTGATGTTCAAAAAAGGCCTGTGTAGTACAGTACAACTTTACATGGCTACACATCCCACATTCAACGATGCCAAAAAGGCCCAAATAAGGCTTTTGTTCAACTTTTGAAGTCACTGAGCTCAATTAATAACTTAAGAAAAAAGTTAGAGTACAGTGGAACCTAATTAAAACATGTCACGAGCGAAGAAATAATTCAATGGGTCCCACTTACATGTGTATGTGTGTGAGAGAGAGAGTGACAGAGAGAGACCCATCGGTCGATGCTCTTAAATACATCTTTCGGCCATATGCATTGCTGATGCTCAGTAAAAACTTACATAGTTGACACAATCATGTAGAACATCCTAGCACACTGAACTTGCATACAAAAATTTCACGCATGCGGCATAATCAAGGTGGAAGCAGTGGATCGCTACGGGTAGGGCTATGCTGAAACCAATGAACTCGTACATGATGGTTCATTGTCTTTGTCAATGATGGGGAAATATGTTGAATGCTGTGCAAAGAAAACAGATAGACAACACAATAAGTTCTGCTAGCACATTAAGTTGATGTACAACCCTTTCTAAAAAAAGTTCAGGTACAAAAATAGAACTGGTCACAATCAAATGTACTGGCACATTAGTGCTTCACACCGATAGCTTGGATTTAACTAGTATCTGACAAGATTCAGTTGTTACCTCAAATTATAGCACATCCAGGTAGCCAACCTTGCCTCTTCTCCCAGAGAAGTAGTGGCCTCCGCCGTGCGGTGGAGTAGGCCCTGTGCCATCCATCATTCTGAGCAACACGAGGAAAGTCCGACGTTGATTCCTGTAATGGACATCGTCGACGGACCCGGGAACCAGCGGCGACGGCAGGACTTCGATTGATTGATTGACCACTTCTTCGACATGCACGAACACTCAATATAGGTACATCCCTAACATGGTCTGCAACGGCCTTGGTGGTGATGCATAGTACAACCCCGGTTCCTACACTGGTATCTCAACACCAATCACCTTTGGTATGGTGGACGGTTTCTTCATCCATGCCTTAACTATCAGAGCCCAGCTATCTGTAGGAACAAACATACTTACGAGCTCACCTCCAAGGTCATTGATAAGCTCATTCATGGACTCGCTGTTCCAAGCACATCGAGGCATGCCGTGGAAGGTAAGCTTTGTTAAAAACTGAAGCTCAGGGCACCGAGGCCCATCTTGGGTGCCACCGATCAAATCTCACCAGCGCACCATCGCGGAAAAAATGCCGGGAAGGTTCGAATCGATGACTGCAGTCGAAAGTTGTCCAGAACCTGACAAAGAAATCAGCCGGTGGCAGACAAACTTTGACGAGCAAGTCACTTATTTGGATGTCGTGAGCAATGCCAAGAGCTTTGACAAGGTCGTCCAGTGAGACGGGAGGCTGGTCGCTGTTGATGGTTACCATCAGCACTTTGCCGACAAACTGGTCGTCAAGCGCCGCCATGCCACTGTTGAGCGACGGGACGCAGCGCCCGAAGGCAGGTCGGACCTCAGGATCTCTGGCTCGGAGTACCGCATTGAGCGATGACGTGATAGTGCGCTTGAGTACAGGGAGTATAGCAGGGGGATTTGGGGGAACTGGAGTAGGAATCAAGATTCCAGAGGTGAGGGAGGGGCGGGAGATTGGGGATGAAAAGGTAGCATGAATTTTGAACACGCGCCAATATGCTCTCGGCGTGCAAGCGCACGAAAACACCGGTGGCGCCCACATGTCATCCTAAGAGTCCTTTTTCTTTCTTTTTTTGAGAGCCCGACCTGAGGATCATAATTGACCTGTTTGGCATTGCATTACTACTCGGCACATATTCAACGACAACTCACTGGCCCAAACAAGTGTACATCATCGAAAAGACATTGAGCTCAAATTATAACTTGAAAAAAGGAGATATACTCTGAACACTAGAGAATGGTGATGCCCTCATTAAGCCCACCAGCAGTTCGAGAAAATAAACAGTTCGAAACAACGATACATACAACATTCAAGCACTGACTAGTGACTACTACTGGCATAAACAGCAAGACATGATAGTTCATAAGAAGTATTATTACACCACCAAAACACACCCATCTGCAGCACTCAGACTCTCATGATCCAGAAGAGAATAACATTCTAAATAAAGGCAACTATTACATATTAAGAGTGACATAGACGAGTATGACCAAATGACAAGGAATATGCATAACAAAAGAGAGAACTGATACGTCCATTTCGCATCATGCCTTCATATCAATATTTATTGCATTATGGCTGTTATTACACATTATATCTCAATACTTATGGCTATTCTCTCTTATTTTACAAGGTTTATCATGAAGAGGGGGAATGCAGGTAGCTGGAATTCTGGCTGGAAAAGGAGCAAACATTGGAAACCTATTCTGCACAGCTCCAAAAGTCCTGAAACTCCATGAAACATCTCTTTGGAATTAATAAGAATTATTGAGTGAAAGAAATACACCAGGGGGCCCACACCCTGTCCAGGAGACAGGAGGGTGCCCCCCCTATAGGGCGTGCCCCCTATCTCCTGCCCCCTTGGTGGGCCTCCGGTGTCCATCTTCTGCTATATCAGAGCTTTTACCCTAGAAAAAGTCATGGGCAAGCTTACGAGACAAAACTCCACCGCCACGAGGCGGAACCTTGGCGGAAGCAATCTAGGGCTCTGGCAGAGCTGTTCTGCCGGGGACACTTCCCTCCAGGAGGGGGAAATCATCACCAACATCATCACCAACGATCCTCTCATCGGGAGGGGGTCAATCTCCATCAACATCTTCACCGGCACCATCTCCTCTCAAAACCCTAGTTCATCTCTTGTATCCATTCTTGTATCAAAACCACAAATTGGTACCTGTGGGTTGCTAGTAGTGTTGATTACTCCTTGTAGTTGATGCTAATTGGTTTACTTGGTGGAAGATCATATGTTCAGATCATTTATGCATATTATTACTCCTCTGATTATGAACATGAATATGCTTTGTGAGTAGTTACGCTTGTTCCTGAGGACATGGGTGAAGTCTTGCTATTAGTAGTCATGTGAATTTGGTATTCGTTTGATATTTTGATGAGATGTATGTTGTCTTTTCCTCTAGTGATTTTATGTGAACGTCGACTACATAACACTTCACCATTATTTGGGCCTAGAGGGAGGCATGGTGAAGTATTAAGTAGATGATGGGTTTATAGAGTGACAGAAGCTTAAACCCTAGTTTGCGTTGCTTCGTTAGGGGCTGATTTGGATCCATATGTTTAATGTTGTGGTTAGGTTTACCTTAATACTTCTTTTGTAGTTGCGGACGCTTGCAATAGGGGTTAATCATAAGTGGGATGCTTGTCCAAGTAAGGGCAGTACGCAAGTACCGGTCCACCCACATATCAAATTATCAAAGTACCAAACGCGAATCATATGAGCGTGATGAAAACTAGCTTGACGATAATTCCCATGTGTCCTTGGGAGCTCCTTTCTCATTATTAGAAATTGTCCAGGCTTATCCTTTGCTACATAAAGGATTGGGCCACCTTGCTGCACTTTATTTACTTTATTTACTTTTTTACTCATTACTATTTATCTTATCACAAAACTATCTATTACTTACAATTTCAGTGCTTGCAGAGAAAACCTTACTGAAAACCGCTTATCATTTCCTTCTGCTCCTCGTTGGGTTCGACACTCTTACTTATCGAAAGAACTATGATTGATCCCCTATACTTGTGGGTCATCAAGACTCTTTTCTGGCGCCGTTGCCGGGGAGTGTAGCGCTTTTTGTGAGTGGAACTTGTTAAGGAAACATTTATATAGTGTGCTGAAATTTTCTGTTACTTGTCACTATGGAAACTAATCCTTTGAGGGGCTTTTTTGGGGTATCTTCACCCCAACCAGAAGAGCAAAGAGTTGCTCCTCAACCTACTGAACTTTATGAAAATATTTACTTTGAGATTCCTTCGGGTATGATAGAGAAACTACTAGCTAATCCATTTGCGGGAGATGGAACATTGCATCCCGATTTACACCTTTTCTTTGTGGATGAAGTTTGTGGATTATCTAAGCTTGCAGGTATTCCCGATGATGTTGTCAAAAGGAAGGTCTTCCCTTTATCTTTGAAGGGAGATGCATTGACATGGTATAGGCTATGTGATGATACGAGATCTTGGAATTATAAGCGATTGAAGTTGGAATTTCACCAGAAGTTCTATCCTATGCCCCTTGTTCATCGTGATCGTAATTACATATATAATTTCTGGCCTCGCGAAGGAGAAAGCAGCGCTCAAGCTTGGGGGAGGCTTAAGTCAATGTTATATTCATGTCCCAATCATGAGCTCTCTCGGGAAATGATTATTCAGAATTTTTATGCTCGGCTTTCTCTTGATAATCGCAACCTGCTCGATACTTCCTGTGCTGGTTCTTATATGCTGAAGACTATTGATTTCAAATGGGACTTATTGGAAAGAATTAAACGCAACTCTGAAGATTGGGGTTCCGACGATGGTAAGGAATCAGGTATGACACCTAAGTTCGATTGTGTTAAATCTTTTATGGATACCGATGCTTTTCGTGGATTTAGAGCTAAGTATGGACTTGACTCTGAGATAGTAGCTTGTTTCTATGAATCTTTTGCTACTCACGTTGATCTCCCTAAAGAGAAGTGCTTTAAATATAATCCTCCTGTTGAAGTGAAAGTTGTTGCACCTATTACAGTCGAAGAAAATACTATTACCTATAGTGATCCTATTGTTCCTACTGTTTATGTTGAAAAACCTCCTTTTCCTGTTAGGATAAAGGATCATGCAAAAGCTTCGACTATTGTTCATAAGAGTAATACTAGGACTTATACACCTCCTGAGCAAATTAATGTTGAACCTAGTATTGCTATGGTTAAAGATCTCTTGGATGAGGATTTAGATGGGCATGTTATTTATTTCTGTGGT
The DNA here is from genome assembly GCF_018294505.1 of Triticum aestivum. NCBI lineage: Eukaryota > Viridiplantae > Streptophyta > Magnoliopsida > Poales > Poaceae > Triticum > Triticum aestivum. The sequence continues at coordinate 445,724,256 of NC_057801.1, read as the reverse complement.
GAGATTGCTAATATTGATAGGCCAGATACTAAGACACGTAGACCTGTCGTAGGCATGCCTGTTATTTCTGTTAAAATAGGAGATCATTGTTATCATGGCTTATGTGATATGGGTGCTAGTGCTAGTGCAATACCTTATACTTTATATCAAGAAATTATGCATGACATTGCACCCATTGAATTAGAAGACATTGATGTTACTATTAAGCTTGCTAATAGGGATACCATTAAACCCTTTGGGATTGTTAGAGATGTTGAAGTTTTGTGTGGGAAGGTTAAATACCTTGCTGATTTTCTTGTTCTCGGTTCCCCACAAGATGATTTTTGTCCCATTATTTTTGGTAGACCCTTCTCGAATACGGCTAAGATTAATTGTGAAAAGAATATTGTCACTATTGGCATAGATGGTATTTCTCATGAGTTTAATTTCCTAAGTTTAGTAGACAACCTCGTGATAGGTAAGCACCTAGTAAGGATGAGATTATTGGTCTTGCTTCCATTGCTGTTCCTCCAACTGACCCGTTAGAACAATATTTGCTAGACCAAGAAAACGATATGTTTTTGAAGGAAAGAGAGGAAATAGATGAAGTGTTCCTTAAACAGGAACCTATGCTGAAACATAACCTTCCCGTTGAAATTCTTGGGGACCCCCTCCACCCAAGGGTGATCCTGTGTTTGAACTCAAACCATTACCTGATAATCTTAAGTATGCTTATCTTGATGAAAAAGAAATATATCATGTTATTATTAGTGCTAACCTTTCAGAAAAAGAAGAAGATAGATTATTGAAAACTCCGAAGAAGCACCGAGCAGCTATTGGATATACTTTGGATGATCTTGAGGGCATTAGTCCCACATTATGGCAACACAAAATTACAATGGAGAAAGATGCCAAACCAGTTAGAGATCCTCAAAGACGATTAAATCCCAAGATGAAGGAAGTGGTAAGAAAGGAGATACTAAAGCTCCTTGAGGCATGTATTATTTATCCCGTTGCTGATAGTGAATGGGTAAGCCCTGTCCATTGTGTTCCTAAAAAGAGAGGTATTATCGTTGTTCCTAATGATAAAGATGAATTGATCCCGTAAAGAATTATTACAGGTTATAGGATGGTAATTGATTTCCGTAAGTTAAATAAAGCTACTAAGAAAGATCATTGCCCTTTACCTTTTATTGATCAAATGCTAGAAAGACTATCCAAACACACACATTTCTTCTTTCTAGATGGTTATTCTGGTTTCTCTCAGATACCTGTGTCAGCGAAGGATCAATCTAAAACTACTTTTACTTGCCCTTTTGGTACTTTTGCTTATAGATGTATGCCTTTTGGTTTATGTAATGCACCTGCTACCTTTCAAAGATGCATGATGGCTATATTCTCTGATTTTTGTGAAAAGATTTGTGAGGTATTCATGGATGATTTCTCTATTTATGGATCCTCTTTTGATGATTGTTTGACCAACCTTGATCGAGTTTTGCAGAGATGCGAAGACACTAGTCTCGTCATGAATTGGGAAAAGTGTCACTTTATGGTTAATGAAGGCATTGTCTTGGGGCATAAGATCTCCGAGAGAGGTATTGAAGTTGATAAAGCCAAAGTTGATGCTATTGAAAAGATTCCATGTCCCAAGGACATAAAAGGTATAAGAAGTTTCCTTGGTCACGCCGGTTTTTATAGGAGGTTCATTAAGGACTTTTCTAAAATCTCTAGGCCTCTGACTAATTTATTGCAAAAAGATATTCCTTTTGTCTTTGATGATGATTGTGTAGAAGCATTTGAAACACTTAAAAAAGCTTTGATCACTGCACCTATTGTTCAACCACCTGATTGGAATTTACCTTTTGAAATTATGTGCGATGCTAGTGATTATGCTGTAGGTGCTGTTCTAGGGCAAAGAGTCGATAAGAAATTGAATGTTATCCAGTATGCTAGTAAAACTCTGGATACTGCCCAGAGAAATTATGCTACTACTGAAAAAGAGTTCTTAGCAGTCGTGTTTGCATGTGATAAGTTTAGACCTTATATCTTTGATTCTAAAGTTACTATTCACACTGATCATGCTGCTATTAAATATCTTATGGAAAAGAAAGATGCTAAGCCTAGACTCATTAGATGGGTTCTCTTGCTCCAAGAATTTGACTTGCATATTATTGATAGAAAGGGAGCTGAGAACCCCGTTGCAGATAACTTGTCTAGGTTAGAGAATGTTCTTGATGACCCACTGCCTATTAATGATATCTTTCCTGATGAACAATTAGCGGTCGTCAATGATTCTCGTACTACTCCTTGGTTTGCTAATTATGCTAATTACATTGTTGCTAAATTTATACCGCCTAGTTTCACATACCAGCAAAAGAAAAAGTTCTTTTATGATTTAAGACATTACTTCTGGGATGATCCATACCTTTATAAAGAAGGATTAGATGGTGTTATTAGACGTTGTGTGCCTGAGCATGAATAGGAACAGATCCTACGCAAGTGTCACTCTGAATCCTATGGAGGACACCACGTTGGAGATAGAACTGCACACAAGGTACTACAATCTGGTTTTTATTGGCTCACTCTCTTCAAAGATGCTCATTAGTTTGTCTTATCCAGTGATGAATGTCAAAGAATAGGTAACATTATTAGACGTCAAGAAATGCCTATGAATTATTCTCTTGTTATTGAACCCATTTGATGTTTGGGGCTTTGATTATATGGGACCTTTTCCTGCCTCTAATGGTTATACACATATTTTAGTTGGTGTTGATTGCGTTACTAAGTGGGTAGAAGCTATTCCAACTAGTAGTGCTGATCATAACACTTCTATTAAAATGCTTAAAGAAGTTATTTTCCCGAGGTTTGGAGTCCCTAGGTATCTTATGACTGATGGTGGTTCACATTTTATTCATGGTGCTTTCCGAAAGATGCTTGCTAAGTATGATGTCAATCATAGAATCGCATCTCCTTATCATCCGTAGTCTAGTGGTCAAGTAGAGTTGAGCAATAGAGAGCTCAAATTAATTTTGCAAATGACTATGAATAGATCTAGAAAGAATTGGTCCAAAAAACTTGATGATGCATTATGGGCCTATAGAACTGCATACAAAAATCCTATGGGTATGTCTCCATATAAGATGGTTTATGGAAAAGCGTGTCATTTACCTCTTGAACTTGAATATAAGGCATATTGGGCTATTAAGGAGCTCAATTATGACTTCAAACTTGTCGGTGAGAAGAGGTTATTTGATATTAGCTCACTTGATGAATGGAGAACTCAAGCCTATGAGAATGCCAAGCTATTCAAAGAAAAAGTCAAACGCTGGCATGATAAGAGGATACAAAAGCGTGAGTTTAACGTAGGAGACTATGTATTATTATTCAACTCTCGTTTAAGATTTTTTGCAGGAAAACTCCTCTCAAAATGGGAAGGTCCTTACGTTATCGAGGAGGTCTATCGTTCTGGTGCCATAAAAATCAACAACTTCGAAGGCACAAGTCCAAGGGTGGTAAACGGTCAAAGAATTAAACATTATATCTCAGGTAATCCTATCAATGTTGAAACTAATATTATTGAAACCATAACCCCCGAGGAATACATAAGGGACACTTTCCAGAACGTTCCAGACTCCGAAAAGGTATAGGTATGTGGTACGGTAAGTAAACCGACTCCAAAACATCTCCAATGGCAATTTTTATCAGTTTTGGAATATTTAAGAATTTTAGGAAGAAAGAAGTAGTCCGAAAGGGACACGAGGCTCCCACGAGAGTGGAGGGCGCCCCCCTACTAGGCGCGCCCCCTGTCTCGTGGGCACCTCGTGTGCCTCCCGGACTCTGTTTTCTTGCACATTACGTATTTTGGTCGGTAAAAATTCATTATATATACTCCTGAAGGTTTTGACCACCGTATCACGCAAATATCCTCTGTTTTTGTTTCGATCTGTTTCTGTTTCAGATCTAGAGCATCATGGCGTCTCCAAGCGCTCCCAAGGACAAGTTTTTCGAGAGGGTTATCAATCCCTATCTCGCGGAGGTGCTGCAACACCCTCAAACCATTGAGATGCGTCAGGGGGTGCTGCACATCCGCGATGTGGAGGGAGCAAGGCGTACCGGGAGCGTGGAGACAAAGCTCGAAGCTGTGGAGCAGCAAGTTTTCAAGTGTCAAGGGATGGTGGAGCATGGACTCAACGCTAACCAGATGATGATCACGGAGTTCACTAATAACCACAAGCTGGATGCCAAAGTCATTGAGGAGACCATCTTCAAGCTTCAAGAGAAAATCGAGCACCTCCAAGCCCAGATCTATGACCTGTAAAACCAGAACTGTGAGTATGAATATAGATTCAAGAGGATGAGTTTGGCTACAGATTTAAGGATCCCGGAGACTCGATCATCCTTCTATGATGGAGAGCCTATGCCTTGGAAGACGGACGACAAGCCTACATCATCAACAACTCCTACTTCACCACCTCCAAGGACATAATCACATGGGTATGGGCACTCCCCTTGGCAACTGCCAAGCTTGGTGGAGGTGCCCCGGTATCGTATCACCATCACACTCCTATCTTTACCGCTTTATTTAGTTCGATCCTTTTAGTAGTATCTTGATCTAGTAGTTTGAAGTTTTGATATCAAGTAGTTTGAGCTTTGCATTGTGATCTATTTTTGTAATGGAGTCCGTGAGCTATCTATAATAAAGATTAGTGTTGAGTCAAGGGCTTTGCTATGTTGCTGTGATCTTGAGAAAGTAGAAAGAATAAAAGAGTTCATATTGATCTTATGGATAGTGATAACTTCACGTATAGAAAGTATGAGGCATAAAAATGGTTGAGAGTTGATAAACTTAGCCTTGGTCATCGTTGCAATTAATAGGAAGTGATAAGGAAAGAGGGGTTCACATATAAATATATTATCTTGGACACCTTTTATAATTGGGAGCACTCATTAAGTATGACATGCTAAAAGAGTTGACGTTGGACAAGGAAGACAACATAATAGTTTATGTTTTTCGCGCATCTCAGTTAAAGTATATTGTCATTAACCCTGCAAACATGTTGAGCTTGACTTTCCCCCTCATGCTAGCCAAACTCCTTGCACCAAGTAGAGATACTACTTGTGCTTCCAAATATCCTTAAACCCAGTTTTGCCATGAGAGTCCACCATACCTACCTATGGATTGAGTAAGATCCTTCAAGTAAGTTGTCATGTTGCAAGCAGTAAAAATTGCTATCTAAATATGTATGACTTATTAGTACAGAGAAAATAAGCTTTGTACGAACTTGTTGTGGAAGTAATAAAAGTGACGGACTGCATAATAAAGGTCCACATACAAGGGGCAATATAAAGTGACGTTCTGTTGCATTAAGATTTTGTGCATCAACCCTAAACGCACATGACAACCTCTGCTTCCCTCTGTGAAGGGCCTATCTTTTACTTTATGTTTTTACTTTATGCTTGAGTCAAGGTGATCCTCACCTTTCCCTTTTTCATTTTATCCTTTGGCAAGCTCCTCGTGTTTGAAAGATCATGATATATATATATACAATTGGATGTTAGTTAGCATGCGCTAATATTGTTGACATCACCTGAAGGTGAATACGTTGGGAGGCAACACAATAAGCCCCTATCTTTCTCAGTGTCCGGCTGAAACTCCATAACCACAAGTATTGCGTGAGTGTTAGCAATTATAGAAGACTACAAGACAGTTGAGTCTGTGAGCTTGCTGAAAAGCTCTATTGTTGACTCTTTCTGATGTTACGATAAATTTCAATTGATTCAGTGACTGAGACTATAGTTTGTTAGTTCTCAATGAAGTTTTTGAACTATACTTGACATTGTGAATTGATTGTTACTTGAGCATAATAAATCATATGATAAAATCTATATATGTTGCTGTTATAAGAATGATCATGATGCCCTCATGTCCGCATTTTATTTTTATTGACACCACTATCTCTAAACATGTGGACATATTTTTTGATTTCGGCTTCCGCTTGAGGACAAGCGAGGTCTAAGCTTGGGGGAGTTGATACGTCCATTTTGCATCATGCTTTTATATCAATATTTATTGCATTATGGGCTGTTATTACACATTATATCTCAATACTTATGGCTATTCACTCTTATTTTACAAGGTTTATCATGAAGAGGGGGAATGCCGGCAACTGGAATTCTGGCTAGAAAAGGAGCAAACATTGGAAACCTATTCTGCACAGCTCCAAAAGTCCTGAAACTCCACGAAACATCTTTTTGGAATTAATAAGAATTATTGAGCGAAAGAAATACACCAGGGGGGCCCACACCCTGTCTAGGAGACAGGAGGGCGCCCCCCTATAGGGCGCGCCCCCTATCTCCTGGGCCCCCTGGTGGGCCTCCAGTGTCCATCTTCTGCTACATCAGAGCTTTTACCCTAGAAAAAATTGTGGGCAAGCTTACGGGACGAAACTCCGCCGCCACGAGGCGGAACCATGGTGGAACCAATCTAAGGCTCTGGCGGAGCTGTTCTGCCGGGGACACTTCCCTCTGGGAGGGGGAAATCATCACCAACATCATCACCAACGATCCTCTTGTCGGGAGGGGGTCAATCTCCATCAACATCTTCACCAGCACCATGTCCTCTCAAAACCCTAGTTCATCTCTTGTATCCAATCTTGTATCAAAACTACAAATTGGTACCTGTGGGTTGCTAGTAGTGTTGATTACTCCTTGTAGTTAATGCTAATTGGTTTACTTGGTGGAAGATCATATGTTCAGATCCTTTATGCATATTATTACTCCTCTGATTATGAACATGAATATGCTTTGTGAGTAGTTACGTTTGTTCCTGAGGACATGGGTGAAGTCTTGCTATTAGTAGTCATGTGAATTTGGTATTCGTTCGATATTTTGATGAGATGTATGTTGTCTTTTCCTCTAGTGGTGTTATGTGAACGTCGACTACATGACACTTCACCATTATTTGGGCCTAGAGGGAGGCATGGGGAAGTAATAAGTAGATGATGGGTTGCTAGAGTGACAGAAGCTTAAACCCTAGTTTATGCGTTGCTTCGTTAGGGGCTGATTTGGATCCATATGTTTAATGATGTGGTTAGGTTTACCTTAATACTTCTTTTGTAGTTGCGGACGCTTGCAATAAGGGTTAATCATAAGTGGGATGCTTGTCCAAGTAAGGGCAGTACCCAAGTACCGGTCCACCCACATATCAAATTATCAAAGTACCGAACGCGAATCATATGAATGTGATGAAAACTAGCTTGACGATAATTCCCATGTGTCCTCGGGAGCTCCTTTCTCATTATTAGAAATTGTCTAGGCTTATCCTTTGCTACATAAAGGATTGGGCCACCTTTCTGCACTTTATTTACTTTATTTACTTTTTTACTCGTTACAATTTATCTTATCACAAAACTATCTATTACCTACAATTTCAGTGCTTGCAGAGAAAACCTTACTGAAAACTGCTTATCATTTCGTTCTGCTCCTTGTTGGGTTCGACACTCTTACTTATCGAAAGGACTACGATTGATCCGCTACACTTGTGGGTCATCAAGAACTACCTATCCAGAACAAGAAGCAAAGACAACAAGTCATTCGAAGAGGGATTATCCAACACCATCATAATTTGCAGCCCCGTTTCAGCCACCACTGATCCGGAGACACCAGTACTCCACCGTTTCGACGCAACAACCCAATTACCTATCAACCTGAAGGCTTGAGCCACATCACTTCCTGTCGGACTTGAAACCTCCAAGGATCAAAGTTAATCCATATGCCTTTGTCATTCTCACCTTCTTTTGGCTGCAGGTTGTATCATTGACAATTAGGGGAGTTTGCTCCCGAAGTCCTAGGGCTCGTCGTGTAGACACAATTTTCCATAGCAAACAGAGCCTCTCTACCATCAAGGTGCTTGCCAACAGTGATCTCCTGGTTAATCGGATAATTGAGTCAGAGAAACAGAGAGTGTGAACCAAGGCTGTTTACCCACCTCCAACTCCAAAATATTGAAGGCCCCAACAAGCAGGTATCCTGCTCTTAGACGTAAAGCCACTGTCCGGATACTCACCTATTTCCCAGTGCTTGTAAACAGTGGGTTTTTTGCAATATAACTTTTCTGGCTCATGTGTGCGAATGATCATCAGTCTTCTGTTGTCGTCTGATCGAGCGAGGAACCAGTTGTGCTTCCCTTTTTTGGCAAAGGTGGTGTGATTACAAAGGGCAGTAACTATAGGGACACCCCATCATATCAAAAAGGACATGCATTGTTAATGTAAGATCAACATTGTTCAGAGTGTGAGTAGGATAATGCAAGAAACAACATCGATATATCCCTGTTGGAACTGAGAGGAAAATACAGGGAAATGTATACTGGGTTCGAAAATATAGAAGTGCCATGCATGGTTATACTCATGTTATCTCACAATCGATTCTTCACAGGAAACTACCATGTCATGCATGTTATGTAATCATGTTCTGTCATCACAAACAAATTCTTCAAGGAAACTAACAGACCATGCATTGTTATATACTCATGTTCTATGGGCAAAATTTTTGTGAGTATATTATTCTAGCCATTGATTGCCCAAGGAAGAATATAGGTATGTACACATGGTAAGCATTATAGGATTTCACTACTTCCAAATATAGAGTTCTCCATATGCACATTTACTTCCCTAATGTATGGTTAGATGAAACCAACAGTGTGATGCATGTTTCTACATCATGAAAATGAGGAGACTAACATGGCTATTCATACACACTCATATTTAGTAGTATATATATTACTATAAATTAGTAAGGATAATATCCATATCTTCCTAACCGTTTGATTATTCAAGGGTACAAATTGGCTGTAATGACATGGTCACAATCGCATGAATTAACTCATTCCAAATATAGCTGATTTACGGTGTCTCTAATATATTGCCATAGTTCTAGTCAAATTCTGCTCAAACAGGGATATGCCAATCATCACAAAAAGTTCAAACAGTGTCATGGCATTGTCATTAACATCAGACGAAAACAACTTACACGCGCCGTCCCAGCAATACGTGATACCATCTGCTTTGTCGATCGTGTAGATGATGCCATTGTGTTCAATAGAATCACAAAAGTGTGTATCAGCTTTGACGATCCACTACGAGCTGAGTTGTCTCCAGCTAAAGAAGGCACCAGCGTAAAGATAGGCGAGTCCGCGTTCGAACAAGGCAATTAGCTTGAAGTCTGCGTAATCCGCATGTAGTGTGGGCACTTGGAATATTAAAATCTTCTGCAAAACAAGATCCGTCCAGCTGACGTGGTAATCTATATGACTTGGACCGCGACAGCAAAACCCTATATAATCCAATGGAGGAAGAATAATCTCATGGGAGGTCTGGAAGTTCACGAGCACCAACTTTTTCCCGTCTTCTGTGACTCCTGCCATCCAGTGGGAGTTCATGCCGACCTAGTACATACCTGCCAAGAAGTTTCGGGCGATGGTGATCGGATCGAAGTTGAGGGAAATGATGTACGGCGACCCACTACATACTTGCAAAGAAGTTTCAGCTAATGGACGTCGGATTAAAGTCAAGGGGGGTCATGTCCGCCTCCGTATCATGGTGAGAAAATCTCGCAAAACCAAATAGCAGCAAGCAGGGTGTCTTGAAAAGCTTAGGCCTCGCTTCGATGATGGCCGTGTGCATGTCCCTCGAGCATGCAGCTAGCCGCACGACGCTCAACATATCCATACACGAACAACAGAGGTCGAGGATGTCACTGGGGAGATTGCTCCAATCGCGGCTCATATGGATTCTGCACGGTTCGCGTTCGGCCATGGTGGAGTTTGGAAGGTGTGGTTTTTGGGGGCTTGATTTATGAGGGAGAAGGCTCTCAGTGCTGGAGCGGCTAGCGAGGGAATAGTGGTACTGTGGGATGCCAGCGAGGCGAGGGTACGCGGGGGCATAGTGAGATGATTAAGAGTGACCTCAGGATATCCGACGAGATGGAGATGTAGATGGAGTGGTGCTAGGGGAGAGGGAGATGAGGCGAGGCATGCTATACATCGGCGGTGAAAGTAACTGCATAGTGCACAAGGTGAGGATGACTTTGGTAACCCGAACACACCGCCTGGACTGGTGTCACCTCGGGCGCAGGGTCTTGTCACTTCACTATAAGGACCGGATGGATAATATTTTGACCATCAAGTGTACCACAGTTGTACTACAACTAGTAGGAACATATGGAGTAGTACTATATAGTGGAAATAGGTCTCCCATGCTAGCATGCCTCTAGGTTCACTTCATCCTCCAGGTATCATCCATATTGCGAGCAGAACCAAATTCTTGTGCATGCGGAAGCACAAAGAAGGGCATTTTATTTTTTGAGGATAACCGCATATTCCTTAACCACGGAATGTTGTGTTTCCCACACACACGCCAATATCCATCCGAACCAGCTACGACACATTTTTTATATATGTTTGCATAGATCCCACCTGTCAGGAGGGGTGCAGAAATAAAAAGGAGTCATAAAATGTCTCTCCACGGTGATTCGAAAGAGTGACCTCAACTAGCCAGTGGCACATGTAGCACTAGAAAGATGGGCACGTACACGGACAGGTACCACTCCTCAGTCTACCCGCATAGCCTTTTCGTTTAGTCTACCTAGCCGTCTAGTCAACTGCCCGCAGGCCACTTCTCCCATTTACTTCTCCACCGGGAACCGATTTTCCTCGGCTTCTTCACCTATCCTTTATCTTCATTTGCATCCAAACCCCACTGCATTCACATTGTTTTAACTTCTTCACATACTCCTGGAGTAATTCCTAATCCCCTTTAACTAACCATCTTCTTCAGTTAGACTAGCCATCTAATCCTAATTCTCCAAACCATAGCCCTCCGGTCCAGCAGTTCCAAATGGTGAAAGAGATCCAGATGCAGGTTTTTAGCATCCAACATGTCCTTGTCGAAGGCTTGTTAAGAATAGTTTCCACCGTCACCGACCACCCAAGGGTTGCTCGGAAATGGATCAACAATGTATCCAACTCCCTCCAAAAGGTAGAGATGAAGGTCATCAGTCTCGACGCAGAGTACACGGAGCATGCCACTGGGAAGATCTAACGCGCCGCCTTCCTTCAGCTGTGCCTCAAAGATGATGTTTTGGTGTACCACATCATACACGTGCCCTCTGTACCAGGTGAGCTCCATGATTTCTTGTCTCAGGAGGAAATATACTTCTGTGAGGTAGCCATCGAAGGGGACAAGCAGAAGCTACCACCATACAACCTTGATTTGAAAAGCATCGCTGACCTACAAACCAGAATCAAAATTCCTATAGAAGATTGTGATAAACAGACACCATCCCTATTCGATGTAGCAAATTTTGTGCTCGGAACAAATCTTTAGAAGGGTGACGAGACGCTGGCATTAAGGTCATCTGGATGGGAGAATTATGCCTTGACGTACAAGCGGATAAAATATGATGCCCTCGATGCCCATGTGAGTTTCGAGATAGCTGCAAGGTCCAAAGAGCTTGTTGCGAGGCCGTCTCCCGCAGAAAGTAGAACAAGAAGAAGAATAATGAGAAGAAGAAGCTGCACCAGTAGCAGGGCATTATACATGGATGAACTATTTCCTCTCTTGTAAAAATTATATTTCCTCTATGTGTATATTGATATAGATGAACTATTTCGATGGTGTGCATGTCTTTGGAATAAGTAGTAGCGTAGGTCCGCTTGACTATAAGGAACTATTTATCTGCCTAGCTTTCTCTACTACTCCTTCTAGTGATCGCTATGCAATGCATGTGTCAGTAGACATGACAACTTGTCCATGGAAGTGGAACTACGGCGACCATCACGTTTCATCCACTGCCACTTGCGATTTCCATGACACCGCTCCAACCCACGGCACCACATCCCCCGACGAGCGCCTCACCCCTCTCGGATGCACCGCCCCTTTGCCTTTGTGTGCATCACATGTGGGCCAGCTTAAATGCAGCAAACATCAAGTTTCTACCATAGCCACACGCGATTCCCATGACGCCGCTCGAACCCATGACACCACACGTCTCCCGACCTGCAGCTCACCCCTCTCGGCCCCACCGCCCCTCTACCTTCGGAGCATGACATGTGGACCAGCCACCTATCGGGTCCACATGTTATTAACTCAAAGGCAGGTGTAGTAAGGCGCTGAAGCTCAATCCTGTGGGCCCCGAGAGGGAAATGTAATTCCTGTGCTAGGCCTTGTGGTGCTACCGCTGCACGAACTCATGCCAAACTCGAGATTTGTTTCTTACTAGCAAGATGTTGTGCATTGCACAGAATATCAAGATGCATTTGTATGAGTAGTTTCTCTTGTGGGAGAAAAGGATGAACGAGGGAAGCCCTTATTTGCAAATGTGGAGAGGGGTGTGGGTATCTTTTTGCAAAATTGTCATAGTTTCCTTCTTATCCGTCAGAAATAAATCGGACGACCTATATTGCAGGATGGCAGGCACACCATCATCACCAACTCTATTTTGCTATAAGAGTAGAGATAGAGACTACTACTACCAATGTGCCGTCCTGTGCGTTGCAATGGCTCCAAAGTAGTAGAATAATACTTGTTCACAGACATGAAATATAAAGTGGGCCTCTTCTATAAAACTATGTCCGGGTTGCTAGTGCCCATGGATCTCATTTATTTAGCTTGTGTGCATGTCTTTGGAACAAGTTTTCTCTACTACTTCTCCTTGAAGTGAGCAGTATTCAATGCATGTGTCAGCAGACATGATAGCTTGTCCATGGAAGTTGAACCATGGTGACCATCACGTTTCTACCACTGCCACACGCGATTCCCACAGCGCTGCTCCAACCCACGACACCATGTACCCTGATGTGCACCTCACCCATCTCGGCCCCACCGCTCCTCTGCCATTGTGTGCAGGACATGCGGGCTAGCTGAACTGCGGCGACCATCAAGTTTCTACCACAGCCACACCCGATTGGACGCGGCTTGCCTGCTCCGCTCCTGTGCTCCGATCCGACTCCCGCACCATCCAATTTTCATCTAGCGGCTGTGACACATTTTCATTCAGCTGGAGTACTTCTGTAATACAGGTAGACCCACCAGTGTGGCCATCTACGCCTCGTAACGCCTCAACGTCCAGCTGTGGCACCCTCGCCACAGCCAGGCCACCACCGGCCGACTCATCTTGAATGAGTGAGTCGCGAACGCCGCCGCAACGATGGCTAGCTCGGCATCTCGAACCACACTAATGTCGCTTTCCCATAGCCGACCTACGCTGGCACGTGGCTGCATGCTGTTGAGCCGCGCGTCAACGTACGACGGCAGGAACACCTCCAGGCTCACTGGCTGAACTACGTTGAGTACATCACGTTGGCAAACCGGTATCCGTTGAGCAGGTTGCTCCCGTCCACGAGCACGCGCCTATATGTATCCAGCATCCTAGCCTCGTCGCTCAGTGGAACATCCTCAGGATGGTGCAAGCGGTCAGAATCTCGAGCCCAAGTCGAGCTATGTGCCCCACGTAGATCACTGGCTCGGTGACTCCCGCCCGAGCTCCCACCCGGCCGTTGTTATCACACCACTGATGATCGGGAGCAGCACCCTGCCGCTCATCCGAAGCGTGAGCTAGTAAATGTCATGCAGCACATCACAACAGACAAGCACCTCGACATGTGTTGGCCGAGCAGAGACTTTTCTTGGGCACAAGCTCCATGGTCTCGTCCAACATCGGTGTGGTACTACAGTCGAACATGCATGTGCATGGACCAAACACTGATGTTGGCATGGAGGAGGTGGTACTCGCTGGCGCCACAGCGTGCTACATGGCTTAGGCAGGCACCTATTCCGATGCTCTAGCATTGGCACCAACATTGTCAACCTAGCTGATGATCCAAAGGAGGACGAGCAGGAAAGGGAAGGGTCTTGCATGCATGTACAGATTCATGTAGGAAATTATTTCCTGGAAATACGACCTTTGTTTACCTTTCTTTGAGGCTATAGATGACCCACACGAGGAAATGTATTAGTATAACCGTTGGATGAAAATTAGTGGTGTGGGAGTACGGATCAGAGCATGGGAGGGGAGCAGGCAAGCCTCATCCGACGCCGCTTGAACCCATGACATCACACGTCCGCCGACCTGCGCCTCACCCCTCTTGGTCCCACCTCCACTCTGCTTTCATGAGAATGACATGTGCGCCAGCCGCATTCAGGGTCCAAATGTCATTGACTCAAAGGCCGGTCCACTGAGCCGCTGAAGCTCGGTCCCGTGGGCCCCGAGAGGGAAATGTAACTCCTGCACCAAGCCTTGTGGTGCTCCCGCAGTATGAACTCGTGCCAAACTCAGAATTTGTTTCTTACTACTACCAATGTGTCGGCCCGTGTGTGAGGGATGGAGGAGTACGGCGATGTCGCCCGTGAGCTTCTTGACAATGGTGAAGTTGTTGATGGTGGCAATGATCATATGGTCCAACTGAGAGTCGTGGCTGGTGTCGATGATGGCCATGAACCAGCCGATCGCCAACACCGTCTGGAGACGATCCTTGATGCCGTGCCGTAGGCCGGCATCGTGGACCATCTGGTACAGCCGTTGGACGCTTGCGCACATTGCTGCCATGGGTCTGGAGTGAGCACTTTTGCTCTTGGTATAGGTGCTTAGGTGCGTACGATGTGGTAGATGCATTGGAATGGAGGGGTGCCTTTATATGAGTGCAAACTACGTTGCATTCACATCATGCTGCCTCATTTCCCCGCCCTCCTCCCATTACTTCCCTCATGCATTCAGCATGCTAATTGAAGGGGGATGCATCATTGGCCGTTCAACATTTCAAGAACCACTACCCTCTCCCTCGTCTGCATTAAAGCCGTATCAGGAATTGTCATGGTTTACTAGTAGTTGTCAAATTGAATAGTACTACACTGCCCGCTGCACGCCCGGCTGAACATGCCTCCTCGCCTCCATCAGATCAAGTATAATAGGGTGACATAAGCAGGCTATAAGGAATAGAATAATATATTTTTGCTTAGTTGGAGGAGAGAGAAGAGGAGACAGAAGAGAAGCGGGCTCTTGGTCAGTAGCCAGTTGCAACACAAGACCCAACATGCTTTGTGAGGATGTAAGGTGGGCCAACTATTGATAAACTGGGGTGATGCCTCGTCTTCTAAGGTATTGGGTCTTGGCAAGGTTGTCATTTCTCTTGATCTAACGATCGAGAAAGTCATGCTTGTTGAGTCCCTTGCTTACAATCTACTTTTCGTTCGTCAACTTGCACTCATGGGCTTTGCTACTTTCTTTGACATTGATACCGTGGCCCTCTTGTGGAGCAAGACTCTTAAAGTAGCCTTTGTTGGGTATGTCGAGAACGGTCTTTATGTGATTAACTTCTTGGAGCGACCCACTAAGACCGTGACATGCCTAATGGCTAAAGTTGACGTTGGATGGCTTTGGCATCGCCGTTTAGCCCACGTCAATATGAGATCTTTGCAAAGTCTTCTCAAGGGGGACCATGTCCGTGGACTAACAAATGTTAGTTTTGCCAAAGACCATGCTTGCAATGCTTGTATCGAAGGAAAACTTCATGAGAAGGCTCACCCTCCCACGACTATCATCTACTCGAAGAGACCTTTGGAGCTCCTTCACTTGGATCTCTTTGGGCCTCCATCCTTTGATAGTCTTGGAGGTAGAAAGTATTGCTTGGAGATTGTGGATGATTATTCAAGATACACTTGGGTATATTTCTTCAAGAGGAAGAGTGAGACTCAAAAAACCGTCATCGACTTTGCAAATGAAGCTCAACGTCAACATGATGCAAAGATCTTGACAATAAGAAGTGACAAGGGCACCGAGTTCAAGAACTACACCTTGGATGAGTTTCTTAGTGATGAGGGGATCAAGCATCAATATTCTGCACCATATACCCCTCAACAAAATGGTGTCACAGAGAGGAAGAACCGGACGTTGATGGATGCGGCAAGGACCATGATGGCAGAGTTCAAGTCTCCACACAACTTTTGGGCTGAAGCCATCAACACAGCATGTCATGCATCCAATCGGCTCTATCTCCACAAAGGCTTGAACAAGACTCCTTATGAAATACTTACCGGTAACAAGCCCAACCTCAAGTACTTCTGGGTGTTCGGGTATAATTGTTTCATTCTCAAGAAAGGTGTCTGTTTGTCTAAATTTGAGGCTAGAGCTTATGAGGGCATATTTGTTGGTTATGCTACAAACTCTCATGCTTACCGTGTCCTCAACAAGTCCACCGGACTCATTGAGGATACATGTAACGTGGATTTTGACAAAAATAACGGCTCCCAAGTGGAGTAAAGTGGTACTTGTGATGTAGGTGATGAAATTCCTCCCCAAGCCATAAGAAGAATGGGTGTGGGTCATATCCTACCCATTGAGGAACCCCTTATGGCCAAAGGAGAAGGACAATGCTCCACTCAAGTGGAGCCATCACCAACCCAAGACCCACACGCTTCCGAAGAACGAAGTGAAGGCCCTCAACCTCATGAACAAGACCAAGGGCAAGATCAACCTCAAGATGGTGGTAAATCACCAATTGATGCCCAAGGTCAAGTTCTCCCCCTCGAGCAAGTTCAAGATCAAGAGCAAGCTCAAGATCAAGAACAAGCTCATGACGGCGCTCCAGATGATCAAGTAGTTACCCCTTCTCCTTTCACATCCGAGGAGGAATTAGAGCATTGTGCCGCGAAGATCGCATCCAAGCTCACTACCCAAGATCATCTCATGGAGAATGTGGTTGGAAGCCTAAGAAAGGGGGTAAGCACTCGTAGACAATTAGCAAACTATTGTGATCATCACGTGTTTGTCTCTTGTGTTGAACCCCAAAAGGTCTTTGAGGCGCTTGAAGATCCGGATTGGCTCAATGTCATGCATGAAGAACTCAACAACTTCGAGTACAACAAGGTGTGGAGATTGGTGCCAAGGCCATCGGGGAACCACAATGTCATTGGAACCAAGTGGATATTCAAGAACAAGCAAGATGCTCATGGAACCATCGTCCGCAACGAGGCAAGATTGGTAGCACAAGGCTACTCCCAAGTCAAGGGTATCGACTATGGTGAAACCTTTGGTCTCGTTGCTCACCTTGAATCCATTTGTTTGTTGATTGCTTATGCTTCCCATCACAACTTTAAGTTACAACAAATGGATGTGAAGAGTGCTTTTCTTAATGGTCCTATTAATGAGTTGGTTTATGTCAAGCAACCCCCCGAGTTCGAGGATCCCTACTTTCCCGATCATGTGTATCAACTTGATAAGGCACTCTATGGCCTTAAGCAAGCCCCACGTGCATGGTATGACCACCTTACCGAGTTGTTGCAAGATCATGGATTTGAAGTTGGGAAAATCGATCCCACTCTTTTTACTAAGAAGGTCAAAGGGGATTTGTTTGTGTGCCAACTATATGTTGATGATATTATCTTTGGTTCCCCTAACAAAGCTTTCAATGAGGAATTTGCCACTCTCATGACCTCTAAGTTCAAGATGTCTTTGATGGGAGAGTTGAAGTTCTTCCTTGGTTTCGATATCAAGCAAAGAAGAGAAGGTACCTTCATCAACCAAGCCAAATACACTCAAGACATGCTAAAAAGATTCAAGTTGAGTGATGTCAAGCCGGCTTCTACTCCAATGCCCACAAAGTGCCAACTTGACATTGATCCCAATGGTAAAGCAGTGGATCAAAAGGTATATCTCTCCATGATTGGCTCCTTGCTTTACCTTTGTGCATCTAGACTGGATATCATGTTGAGTGTGGGAATGTGTGCACGGTTTCAAGCCGCACCGAAGGAAAGCCACCTTGTGGTGGTTAAGCAAATCTTCCGATATTTGGCTCATACCCCAAACTTTGGCTTATGGTACCCAAGAGGAGCAAACTTTAAGCTTGAAGGATATTCGGATTCCGATTGGGCGGGAGACAAAGTGGATAGGAAGTCCACTTTCGGAGGGTGCCAATTTCTTGGTTGCTCTTTGGTGAGTTGGTCTTCCAAGAAGCAAAGTTGTGTGTCTCTCTCGTCCACCGAAGCGGAGTATGTGGCGGCTGGTAGTTGTTGTGCACAACTCCTATGGATGAGGCAAACTTTAAAGGATTACAGTGTCATTTTGTGACAAAGTGCCTCTTTGGTGTGACAATGAAAGTGCCATCAAGATTTCTCTCAACCCGGTGCAACACTTCAAGACAAAGCATATTGAGATTGGGTATCACTTCATCTGGGATCATATTAGGGGAGGGGAGATCGAGCTCAAGTATGTCAACACTCATGATAACCTTGCAGATATTTTCACGAAGCCCTTGGATGAAGCAAGATTTCGCGAGTTAAGGCATGAGCTAAATATCATTGATTCGAGCAATGTGACTTGAACCCATCCACACCCCACCACATTCAACTTGTTGTCTAGTTTAGGTGTAGGCATGGACATAGGGGGAGTGTTGTTCTCTCAATGAACTCTCCCTCCCCCCATTATGCATAAATTGATTTACTCTTTCACATTAGCCATTTTTATGGTATGTATGCTTCAAAGACGAGTTATGGTCATGGGCCCAAGGATAATTCTTCGCGGCGCCATACCTCCGGACTCAAACATAGGTGGCCTCGGCCACCGCCCTCTCTTGGAGAGGAGTGTGGTTCTCGTCCTCTTTGTGTTGGTGTTTGCGTTTGTGTTTGCTCTCATTTCCAGTTGTTTTCTTTTTCTTGAGCTAAGCTTTTGAGCCAGTTTTCCTGCGGCTGAGTGGTACTACCGCTGATATTCATCAAGTGGTACTATCGCCCACTCCAAGCGGTACTACCGCTCCGGGGCAGGTGTGGGGGGTTATGTTCGGGCAGGGGGAGTTTATTTTCTCGCCCATACCCATTCGCTCCACTCGCTCGTCTTCTTCATCGCTCCAGCGACGCCTCACCACAAGAGGGCTTCGGTCGGCCGCCGTCTTCGTGCCTCTCTCTCCAGTTCCTCCAGTGGATTTGATCCCCACCATGTCCTCTTGCCATGGATGTCAGTATTGCCCCAGTTCCCGCTTTCTTTTTGCCTAGATCTTGCATCTAGTTGTTAGGGGCAATAGGCATTGTTTTTCTTGATTTTTAGCTAAGTCGAGGCTTGAGTAGGATGGAGATGGCTTCTAGGCTGTTGGATTGGAGTTTGGTAGGTTTATTCTTGAATTTGGCATCACTGGTAGTGCCGGATCCGTCCACGACAGTAGGGAACCTCCGTTCCCCGTCTAGTACCGCTCCAGATGAGCGGTAGTACCGCTCAATCGGTACTGCCGCGGTTGGGTCGCGGTACTACCGCTGGATGCCCAATTCCATCATTGCCCTACCACTTTTTGATCCATGTTCCTTTGTTTGGTGTCTTATGCTCTTTCTTTCGTGTTGTTTCTTTTGCTCGTGTGTTTGGTTCCAGGTGATGAACACCCTGAGCAGCAAGCCCGCTGTGTCAACCCCGGACGTTCAACATCAAAGCGCTACCGCACCTCTAAGACAGCGGGTGCTTCATCAAGTTCCCATCCTCCGCCTCAACTCAAGAAGAAG
Source organism: Triticum aestivum (assembly GCF_018294505.1). Taxonomy (NCBI): domain Eukaryota; kingdom Viridiplantae; phylum Streptophyta; class Magnoliopsida; order Poales; family Poaceae; genus Triticum; species Triticum aestivum. Next base: position 445,704,742 of record NC_057801.1, on the reverse strand, counting down.
CATGCCAACAAGCGAAGCCAAGGGGCAAGACTGTGACTGAGATGTCTGCCAAGGAATTCTGGGAAAGGCGTCGCCGCAACCCCTATGTGGAAGACCAAGAACCCACTTTGGTCAATCGTCCGTTCTGGAATCGTTTTCAGTTTGCCATCTTCTTTGATGTGATCAAGGCCAAGAAGAATCTCTATGTTGATGTGCGCTCCATCGACACGGATGCTATGGAGCAGGACCCTGAGTACTTTGGTGAAGCCCTTCAAATGTGCTCTCAGCTGAACATCCTCAGAATCATGCAGTTCAACAAGGACTTTGATGCAGATTTGGTGGCTCAATTCGATGCCACTGTTCATCTCGGGACTGATGCAGAAAGGACTCTGACTTGGCTGACAAATGGTAAGTTGCTTTCTGTCAAGTGGAAGGCCTTCATGGAGTTACTTGGGGTGGAAGATCACGGGCGTGAAACTTCAGCTGGCTTCCGCCCTCACCGCAATACCACCTCCACTCACAAGCAAGCTCTCTGGCCCTACTGTTCTGTGATGATTCACCCCGTGACTGAGAAGGAAACCTATGAGCTACCTGCCTTCCTAGAAATCCTTCACCGTGTTTTCCGGGAGACTCTATTCCCTCGTATCGGGAATCTGGATGTGGTCCACTCCTATCTTGTGGATATGCTACTCTTCTGCCAGCATGAGAAGGAAACAAACACTGGCGAGTCCCTGGACATCTCTCATGTTATGTGGTCTGAACTTCTTTCTACCGTTTTTGAGCGCAAGTGCCCGATATATGGTTTGTTTATCATGTTGCTCATTGAGAAGGCCTGGGCACATGTCTATCCCAAGGTTATGCTAGAAACTGGAGAATTGGTTTCTCATGAGATCAAGCGTCTAAGGAAGAAGGACAATTGGGGCACCCCGGCTCCTAAATATGGGGGTCCATCTTTTGCTGCTAACATGGATACCGAGGGCGAGGATGAGGCCGATGATGATGAGGACTATGAGCCCTCTGGAGTGGAGCCCTCTTGGGAAAAGAAGCTTAAGCGTAAGATGAAGAAACTCTTCTACATAGAGTCTCATGGCCAGTACATGTCTCATGTCTCTGAGAAGAAGGCCCGCAGCCGTCACAAGGAGATCATGCGTCAGTTGGGTGCAACTATTAACAGCGGATCTGAGGTAAGGCTCACTGATGAGGAGGAGTGGGTTCAGCAGCACTGCTAGTGGACCGATTTAGACACCGAGCAGTTTCCGACCGAAGACGGCGATGCAGACGATCCCGCTGGGATGTGATGTTCGAGATCCTCAGTTTGCTATCTCCTGGGGCCGTAGCAACGCTCTTTGCCTTTTTGGTGTCTCGATGCCAAAGGGGGAGATAGTATAGGGATTTGTGTGTCGTTGCCGAGTTGCAAGTGTGTGTGTGTGTGTGTCTTTGTGGTTTGTTGTGTCGTTGCTTTCTCTCATTTGCTTGGTTTGGTTTTGTGCCTATGAGACCTAAGTTCCAGTCATATGGTGTGAGACATATGCTACCTTATCCATTATTATCTATGTCCATCAAGTACATTGGTATTTTGTGAGTTGCATGATTATCCTATTATATTCCCTGCTCTCACGCCCCCATATGTTTAGGTTGTTGGACTATAAAAGATAGGGGGAGTGTTGATTCTAATGTGTGTGCTTTGCATTCCAAAGGCACTACTAATTAGGTGCACACATTCAGGGGGAGCCCGTCTATATTTTGTGGTTCTAAGTATCTCTTTATTCTTGTTCTATCCTTGTGCAAATCCCTTGTTGTCATCAATCCACCAAAAAGGGGGAGATTGTTAAGGCATATCTCTCTCGATGTAGTTTTGGTGATTGATGACAACACGTTTGCGCACTAATCGTGTGCTTTGAGCATTTCAGAAATCTATCCTTTGGCACGAGACGACTCCTTCCCCTCGGAGTTTTAATCAAGACGGTGTAGCTCTTTTGTTTCTGTTTTGGTGGACATGTTCCGTAGGAGTCACTGTACTATCAAGAGGGGATCCGCTATTGGTAAGGCCAGGGTGGAATCAACACGTACACATCGTTTTTGCACCCACTGAGCCTTCCCGCTTTGATGGAGGCTTTCTTCGCCTTCTATGGGTTTTGGCTTGGTCCCAGCGGTAGTACCATGGTGCCCAGCGGTAGTACCGCTCAAGAGCCACAGGCGGCAGTACCGCTCTGCAGCGGTAGTACCGCCTGTGGGTCCTTAGCCGTAGTACCACTGCAGTACCGGGCTCCTACTGCGTCGACTCGAGGGGGTCGCCCCTCATGTCGGATTGTGCGGCGCTAAGCAGCGGCAGTGGAAGCGGTAGTACCGCTCGAGAGCGGTAGTACCGGCCTACCACCATGGCATTACCGCTCTAGGTCCATCCCCTGCCCATCTGCTTGCCCTCCCTGGCTGCACGGCAGTACCGCGAGGGGGAGCGGTAGTACCTGGGGCTAGCGGTAGTACCGCCCTCTGTAGGGCTGTTCTGGGGGGTAACGATTGGATTGTTCCCCCCACTATAAAAGGGGGTCTTCTTCTCCAAAGTTGACTTACCTCTTCCCCCAAAAGCTCCATTATTGCTCCAAGCTCCATTTTCGCCCGATCTCTCTCCCTAGCCAATCAAACTTGTTGATTTGCTCGGGATTGGTTGAGAAGGCCCCGATCTACACTTCCACTAAGAGAAATTTGATTCCCCCCACTAAACCCTAGCGGATCTTGTTACTCTTGGGTGTTCGAGCACCCTAGACGGTTGAGGTCACCGTGGAGCCATAGTCCATTGTGGTGAAGCTTCGTGGTGTCGTTGGGAGTCTCCAATTAAGTTGTGGAGATTGCTCCAACCTTGTTTGTAAAGGTTCGGCCGCCGCCTTCAAGGGCACCAATAGTGGAATCACGACATCTCGCATTGTATGAGGGCGTGAGGAGAATACAGAGGCCCTAGTGGCTTCTTGGGGAGCATTGTGCCTCCACACCGCTCTAACGGAGACGTACTTCCCCTCAAAAGGAAGGAACTTCGGTAACACATCCTCGTCTTCACCGGCTCCACTCTTGGTTATCTCGTGCCTTTACTTGTGCAAGCTTATTTGTGTTGTATCCCTTGCTTGCTTGTGTACTTGTTGTTGTTACATCATATAGGTTGCTCACCTAGTTGCATATCCAGACAACCTACATTGATGCAAAGTTTAATTTGGTAAAGAAAAGCTAAAAATTGTTAGTTGCCTATTCACCTCCCCCCTCTAGTCAACTATATCGATCCTTTCACCCTGAACTTGTCAAAGTTAAAATGACGTTTGGTTATGTGAGGTCCGACTTATAAGATTTGTATGAAGGTTTAACTCAGCGGCTGTGCGGCCCTTGAAAGCACTTGATTTTTAGGCCTGGCTACCTATGAAAGCCTTGATTTTTTGTTATTTAATTTGAACATTTTTTGAGGTTCCTTTCTATGACATATTAATACATGGTTAAAAACCGATGAGGGCTATGATGCCTTATGGTTCATACATGAAACTACCCGGTGTTTATTAACCCAGCCTGGTGTTGGACTATAAGTCACTAGTGTATGATGATTTTATATACTTGGAAGCGCTATGCTCTAAGTTTTGGGATATTACCCCTTGCTGCATACGGCGTATTAAGCCGGCGGTATATGTCAAATTGCACAAAGCTTTGTACGCTCAATCTTTTGGGTTATCAACCTTATTGTGCTGGTATAATAAGTTGGCAGCGTGAATAAATATCACGGGAACTTGTTTTCAAATCGGATTATATTATTCAAATCTTGAATAGCCAACATGGCTGGATTTTTATTATGGTTATCAATAACTAGTATTATAACTGAGGTTTTCAAAGTCGCTTCAGCGTAATGGCTATTACTTTATCAATGGATATGATTTATTCTGCAATGGAAGGAATAGTCTGAGTCGCTGCAGGCTTAGGGCCCAGCACTTGGGGGCTACATTATTTAGATTAAGATTATATCAAATATGGAAGTCCCATGTCACTGCAAGCATGCACCATGACACTTGGGGTGAGGGAGTCCCGGATTAGGGGGTGTCTGGATAGCCGGACTATGACCATTGGTCGGACTCCTAGACTATGAAGATACAAGATTGAAAAATTCGTCTCGTGTCCGGATGGGACTTTCCTTGGCGTGGAAGGCAAGCTTGGCGATACGGATATGTAGATCTCCTACTATTGTAACCGACTCTGTGTAACCCTAACCCTCTTCGGTGTCTATATAAACCAGAGGGTTTTAGTCCGTAGGACGAACATCAATCATACCATAGGCTAGCTTTTAGGGTTTAGCCTCTCTGATATCGTGGTAGATCTACTCTTGTACTACCCATATCATCAATACTAATCAAGCAGGAGTAGGGTTTTACCTCCATCGAAAGGGCCCGAACCTGGCTAAAAACATCATGTCCCTTGTCTCATGTTACCATCCACCTAGACGCACAGTTCGGGACCCCCTACCCGAGATCCGCCAGTTTTGACACCGACATTGGTGCTTTCTTTAAGAGTTCCTCTATGTCGTCATCTTTAGGCCCGATGGCTCCTCCGATCATCAACAACGATGCGGTTCAGGGTGAGACCTTTCTCCCCGAACAGATCTTCATATTCGGCGGCTTTGCACTGCGGGCCAATTTGCTTGGCCATCTGGAGCAGATTGAAAGCTACGCCCCTGGCCATCAAGTCAGATTTGGAAGTTTGAACTATACGGCTGACGTCCGCGGAGACTTGATCTTCGACGGGTTCGAGCCACAGCCGAGCGCGCCACACTGTCACGATGGGCATGATCTAGCTCTGCCGCCGGACAGTGCCCTGGAGGCCGCACCAGTGTCCGCTCCGACCCTTAGCTTGAAGCCGACTGTGCCGATCGAGGATGGGTGGCTGGACACCGCCTCGGGGGCTGCGATCTCTACGGCGATTGAGCCGTACACCAACCCTGTCCTTTGCGAAGCTTGTGACTCCAAGGTGCCGGACTCCTCTCCGGACTCCGAACCTTCCGCGCCCCTGCCAATCGAATTCGATTGGGCACCCATCATGGAGTTCACTGCCGCGGACATCTTTCAGCACTCGCCCTTTGGCGACATCCTGAATTCACTAAAGTCTCTCTCTTTATCAGGAGAGCCCTGGCCGGATTATGGTCAGCAAGGTTGGGATGTGGACGACAAAGAAATTCAAACCCCACCCACCACCCACTTCGTAGCCACTGTCGAAAGTTTAAACGCCGTGCTCGACTTCGACCCCGAAGACATCGACGGTATGGACGACGATGTAGGAGACAAACATGAACCAGCACCTATAGGGCACTAGACAGCCACCTCATCTCATGATGTATACATGGAGGACACACCTAAAGGAAGCGACGACGAGGAACAACGGGACGCCACAACGGATCATTCCCTCGAAAAGCAGTCAAAACAGCGACGTAAGCACCGCTCAAAATCCCGCCTCGACAAAGACAGCAGCCATATAGACCTAGCCATAGAGCAGGGCGAACCGGTGGATGACGAACATGCCATCGAGCAACCGTCCGAACAGGACAACCTGGATAAACAATCCGTCCCTGGTGAAGATAACAGTCTGGACGATCTCACGCCGGACAAGTTGCTGGAGCAGAAGAACCTCCACAAAAGGCTCGTCGCCACTGCGCATAGCCTGAAAAAGCAGAAGCGGAAGCTCAAAACAGCGGAAGATGCGCTCAGAATCAGATGGAGCAAAGTACTCAACACCGCAGACAAATACGACAATAGTCGCCGAACAAAGAGCTACCTGAAGCGAAAACTACTGCCCAAATTCGATGAGGAGGCCGTAGAGCCCCCGCAATCAAAGAACAAGGAGACCACCCGGTCGGATAGACGACCCCATGGCAAACATAGAGCGACAAACAACGCCGCACACAAGTCGGCACGCGATCCGCACACGGAATCGCATCAAAAAGACGGCCCAGTTAGATCTATCTACAGGCCAAGAAAGCAAGCTCTAGTAAGCAGTGCAACACATCAAGTATCCGAATATTACGGTACACCTGAATATAGGGGTGCCACACACCCCCTATGTTTCACTGATGAGGTTCTGGATTATGAATTTCCAGCGGGATTCAAGCCCGTAAACATAGAGGCATACGACGGAACAAGAGACCCTGGAGTCTGGATCGAGGATTCCATCCTCCACATACTCATCGCTAGAGGAGACGACCTCCACGCTATAAAATACTTACCCCTCAAGCTCAAAGGGCCAGCCCGGCATTGGCTCAAAAGCCTCCCTGAAAACACCATTGGAAGTTGGGAGGAGCGCGAGGATGCTTTTCGGGCAAATTTTCAAGGGACCTATGTCTGACCTCCGGATGCAGACGATTTAAGTCACATAACTCAACAACCCGGAGAGTCAGCCCGAAAATTCTGGAACAGATTCCTTACTAAAAAGAACCAAATAGTCGACTGTCCGGACGCTGAAGCCTTAGCAGCTTTCAAACACAATGTCCGAGACGAATGGCTCGCCAGACACTTCGGCCAAGAAAAGCCAAGAACAATGGCCACATTAACAAGCCTCATGACCCGCTTTTGTGTGGGAGAGGATAGCTGGCTGGCAAGATGCAGTACCAGCGACTCAAGTACATCCGAAGTCAGGGATGGAAACGGGAAACCACGACGCAGCAAGGATCAGCGCCGGACCAAGGGAAACAGCCCGAAGAGCACGACAGTCAACACCGGATTCAAAAGCTCACGGCAGAATCATAAAAAACTGCCCCCTAAGGATAACAGGGACGAGCTATCTAACTTAAACAAAATCTTGGACAAGATATGCCAAATCCACAGTACTCCCGAGAAGCCTGCGAACCATACCCACAGAGATTGTTGGGTCTTCAAGCAGTCCGGCAAACTCAACGCCGAACACAAGGGGCTCGACACACCAAGCGAGGATGATGACGAACCCCACAAGCAGAGCACCAGAAAACAAAAGAATTTCCCACAAGAAGTCAAAACAGTAAACTCGCTTCATGCGACAAAAGGGAAAAACAGAGTGGCGCCCATAGAGATACATGCCATACGGCCTATCCCAGAGGAGTCACACCACTAGTTGTTAAAACCAATCACCTTCGACCATCAGGATTACTCTAGAAGTATCTGGAATGCAGGATGGACTGCCTTGATATTAGATCCGATAATCGACAGACTCCAATTTACACAAGTCCTAATGGACGGCGGCAGCGATCTAAACCTACTATATCAGGACACAATCCGCAAAATGGGGATAGACCCAACAAAAATTCGCCATAGCAACACTTCCATTCAACGGGTAATGCCAGGCCCATATGCCCACTGTACGGGCTCTCTACTGCTAGAAGTTGTGTTCGGCTCACCCGACAACTACCGCCATGAAAAGTTAACTTTCCACATCGCCCCATTTACAAGTAGCTACCAAGCACTACTGGGACACGAAGCTTTCGCCCGCTTTAACGCAATACCGCACTATCCATCCCTTACACTTAAAATGCCCGGTCCGTGAGGCATCATCTCCTTAAAGGGAAATGTCGAGTGTTCCTCAAGCGCGGAAGATTGTGTGACTGCCTTGACAGCCACACACTAAACCGGCTTCACTAATCAAAGCACCTAAACATGTCGTTCAGACCCCGGACACGGTTAGACGAGTCCGGCGTAAATATACAAGGGCTTACTAGCCGCATAACCCCGCATAAGGGGCTCCGCGCATGTACAACAAGAGACAATAAAGCTCAATTTTGTTCATTTTTTGAATTGTAATTTGTTTTTTTTAATATAACGTACATTTTCGCATGACCTTTTTCAACTAAGTTCCTCTCTTTTATAGATGAACACCGTGCTACACCCGTCCAGGATACGGCACAACGGAGACACATGCGCAAACGTGCAGTAGGGACCCATTGCAAGGATTCTTTTCAGATTAAGACCCTGCGTAAACCTTTTTTACTGTCTCTTGTTGATACACATCCCCCGCTTTCTTGCTATAACCGAGGAGAGGCTGGCATTTTGGCATGGGCCACGTCAGAATTTTGCATGTACCTGGACACCAGGGGCTTATTACTAGGGGCGTTGTTCGGCCCGTTTCCATAAAGACCGAATACCTTAGGGAGTGTTCGGCGTCTCAAGTTAGGCCTTATATGCATCAGCTCCGAATCATGTCTTTGGTCAAATGTTGGGTTTGCCCGGCTCCTGTGTTTTGCTGCCTTACGTTCCGCTCTATCAGCTAAGGCGGCACCAGGAGAACTACTGCGATTGTGCCCCGGTTCGGCCAGGCGAGCACCTCAGTAGAGAAAGCTGAAAACTGACTGTCATGATACAGCGTGAGACTGGTCAACCACTCGATGACCCGCCGGAATCTTTAGAATTCCTCCGCATTAATGAAGGGCCGTTTCCCGGTCAGGCACATAGGCGCCCCGAATTCGGGTGAGCGCGGTGCCCCTAGGGGCTATATAGTAGCCCCACTGTCGAACTCCTATGGCTAAGTGAAAGAGATAAAGCATTATAGTCCGGTTGCCTAGTTTGCTGCGCTATCACCTCCTTTATAGGACCAAGATGTTGGATTAAGTGTGAAAATGTGCTTTTTGCAAACACCCCCGCATTATATGCGTGGGGGCTGAAGCCGAAGACTGCCATCTTTCAGGTTATATACACATATACATTAACGGCCACACAGGAGGTATTTTAATTCTTGAAGGCACAAGTATAAAAAGCTCTTATATTCCATCGAAACATTGTTTCACAATAATACATGTTATTCGAACATAATATCCTTCGAGCACTGCGTCTCTATTAAACAAGCGCCCTGCGGGACTTGCTCAAAATAGTGCTCGACAGGTACTCGGCTCCCATCCGAATCTTGGGATGCAACATCGGTGGCCTTCATCTCCGCCCAGCATGTTTTGACACAGGCAAGAGCCATCCGCGCACCCTCTATGCATGCTGACCTCCTCATTGCATTGATATGCGGCACCGCACCAAGGAACTGCTGCATCAAGCCAAACTAACTCTTCGGCTCGGGCCTTTTCGGCCACAAAAGACTCACGACATCCTGCATGGCAAGTTCGGATAACCTATTCAGCTCCGCCCATTCGGCCAAGCGATCGGTTAATGGAAGTGGGCGCTCAGGATTATGGAACTGCGACCAAAAAAGCTTTTCCATTTCGTGATCCTTTTGATCTCGGAAGTGTTCGGCCGCGTCAGCGGCACTTGCCGCCAAGTCCAGATAAGCATCCTCTGCACTCCACAGCCGGTCCAACTGAGCATATTTAGCATCCTCTGCACGCACAGTGATCTTTTGAGATAGACGCTCACCCGAGCAGATCCTTCAGCTCCTCCGACCGACCACCAGGTGGTGCCGGACTTGTCCGATGGCCTCTTTCGAAGGCCGGACATGGAGGGCTTTGGGGGGACATACGACTGCCTTCCGGCCCCGCCGGACTAAGAGAAACCCTCCGCGACGACACCTCAGGGTCGCCCGCCTCGCAAGATGGTATGGCAGGCGGAGGCGTTTCGCTCTCCATTATCTCCAGACGAAGATCCCCTGAAGATGAGCTCTGCTGAGAAGGGCTGAGATCCGAACTACAAGGTAAAATTTCGGTTATCTTCATCAAAAATAGGGCAGGGATGTCCTTTATTTTAAAAAACTTCCCTTTTTACTTACGGCTTGGTGGAGGGCTGATCCCCTTGGGGGCACAATGCGGCTGAGGCATCTCTCGGTGCAGGACCCTCTGACGAAGATTTCTTCCCCCGCTTTGAGACCATGGTCTCCGGGTCTTCAGAGGCGGTCCTCTTCTTCCCTTGGATGGAGGGATTCTCGATCCCTCCTTTCCTGACAGCCTCCTTCGCAGAGGCGGTAGCTTCCTTGTTCCCCCCTTCACCTTCTTCCGAAGGCGCAACCTCCAGCATCCTGGTTAACACGGGATCCGGCGTGGTCTCAGGGAGGGGGGCCGGACACCTGATTAACTTTGCTTTTGCTATCCACTCCTGTTCAAGGGGCAGCTCTTTTGAGGGCAAATTCATGATAAATATGGGATAGCGTGTCCGGGTACAGGGCTACTTACTTGAGTATCCAGGCAATTGCAGCTCAAACCTGCGTCCTCGGTCAAGTCCGGACACATCGCTTGTGATCCGAAGAAAAGCTTGTACATCTCCACGGGCGTCGCACCCATAAAATGTTGGAGAGCTCGTGGTCCCTCCGGGTTAAATTCCCACAGGCGGAGGGGGCGACGTTTGCAGGGCAAGGTGCGACGAATCAGCATGACCTGCGCTACTACGACCAGAGTGATCTCTCTCTCTAGGAGGTCTTGAATGCGGCCCTGCAACAAGGGCACGTCCTTGGACGGCCCCCCAGTCAAGTCCTTTATTGACCCATGACGCCAGCCGCGGTGGACCCGAGCGAAAGGCAGGTGGCGCCACCCATTTGGTGCCCCTGGGAGCTGTGATATAAAACCACTCTTGTTGCCATAGGCTGAGCTCCTCTTGAAAAGAGCCCTCGGGCCACGGAGCATCAGCATTCTTGCTTATAACAGCCCCTCCGCACTCTGCCTGCTGCCCCTTGATCATCTTTGGCTCCACTTTGAAGGTCTTGAGCCACAATCCGAAGTGAGGGGTAATGCGGAGGAAGGCTTCGCATACGACAATGCATGATGAGATGTGGAGGATGGACTCCGGATCCAAGTCATGAAATTCCAACCCATAGTAAAACATGAGCCCCCTCACGAAGGGGTCCGTCGGGAAGCCTAGCCCCCGAAGGAAGTGAGACGCTAACACCACGCTTTCACCAAGCTTGCGAGTGGGTATAACCTGCCCTTGGGCAGGCAACCTATGCGAAATTTCGCCGGTTAGATACCTGGCATCTCTTAGCTTTACCATGTCTTCTTCCGTAACGGAGGAAGGCATCCACCGACCTTGCAGGTCGGAGTCGGACATCATCGAAGATCCGAAGCGCCTGGATCTGGAGCTTTGGGTGTTGGAACTCGAGGCGAGGGGCGGATTCGATTGAGATTGAAAGAAATGAGTAGAACCTTGGTCTCTTTATAAAGAGGTTGAATACCAAGAGCCCTCCCCGTGACCGTTCGGGACTCACCTTCGATAGAGGAGACGTGCCAACGGGCACGACTGGGTTACCCACGCTCGTATTAATGAGGATACCGGAATAAGGGGACACGATCTCTGCCTTGAAAAGACGTGCCAAGGAAACTACCTCGATAAATGCGCTGAGGTGGGACAGTAAAAACGATTCGAATAAAGGCTTGGCCGTGGTGTGATGTCACGGGATACGTCAGTAGATTGAATTTGTGTAAATATTATTCTCTCGACGGTGGTATGTGGAACTTATTTTGCAGAGCCGGACACTATCCTTGTGTTCAAAATCTTCTATGAAGTATTCGGAGGAGGAACCCGCCTTGCAATGCCGAAGACAATATGCACACCGGACTCGTCGTCATTGAAACCTAGTTCAGGGGCTACTGAGGGAGTCCCGGATTAGGGGGTGTCCGGATAGCCGGACTATGACCATTGGCCGGACTCCTGGACTATGAAGATACAAGATTGAAGACTTCGTCCCGTGTCCGGATGGGACTTTCCTTGGCGTGGAAGGCAAGCTTGGCGATATGGATATGTAGATCTCCTACCATTGTAACCGACTCTATGTAACCCTAACCCTCTTCGGTGCCTATATAAACCGGAGGGTTTTAGTCCGTAGGACGAACAACAATCATACCATAGGCTAGCTTTTAGGGTTTATCCTCTTTGATCTCGTGGTAGATCTACTCTTGTACTACCCATATCATCAATATTAATCAAGCAGGAGTAGGGTTTTACCTCCATCGAGAGGGCCCGAACCTGGGTAAAAACATCGTGTCCCTTGTCTCCTGTTACCATCCGCCTAGACACACAGTTTGGGACCCCCTACCTGAGATCCGCCAGTTTTGACACCGAAACATGGGGGCTAATGCAAGGTCCTTTTTTACTTTCCTTATTAAAGACCCGACTCATCACATCATAATGAGCCAGCCCTTGGGGGCTACCAATTGCTCCTATAAAAGATTCAAGGTACACAAGTTAAATCCGTTATATTGAAGGGTCCATTGCTCAGTTGGTAAAGCACAAAACACTTAACCTTGTGGACGTGGGTTCGAGCCCCATGGTGGGGGTTACATTATATGATGTTATTTTCAATGAAGTATATATAAAGTCCCAGCTCAGTATTATCTTACTGAGCCGTCCCTTGGGGGCTACATGTTGTTGTTCAAGTCGACATGATCATATCTAGAAAGTCTCTGCTCATTATTGCATAATGACCCGGCCCTTGGGGGCTACACTGGTTGAAGTTTTTATGAGCATAAGGCAATTATAAGTCCCAGGTTGTTGCAAGCATGACAGCCCGGCACTTGGGGGCTACATATGTGGAATATTCAGTTTATGACTAGTGATTGAGATGAACAAACTCGGATTTCTTCAAAGTTGTGACATTTATATTGAAACAAGTCTTAATATGTTACTATGCTCCTTTCTTAAGACTTGGGGGCTACAAGTGATATGCATATAATGGAGGTACACTTTCAAGCTTGGTGTTAGCAATAGTTGTGACCCGGTGTTATTAATATTTACAAGCCGGCGGATCACTAGATGAATATCTTGAGGCCAATATTTTATTAAGCCGGAGCTTTGGAAACCGACTCAAATGGATTATTTCTTATAATATTGCTCTACAAGAGACAATGTCAGCAAATTGATTATGAAGCTGGCTTATTGACTCGGTTTTTCAGAAGAAGTGCCCGGATTTTTTTGCATTGGCAAAGTTTGAACATATCTGCTAAAGGAGATTTGCTATGAGATCATGGACATGCATCCAGGAGGAAATGACAAGGACTTAAGGATGATCAGGGGCCGGCTCAGGAGAACTTTTAAACTGGAGCACAACCTGTCAAAATTGTTCTTGTGTTTATTTTGCAGCATAAGTTTACCATGGATAAATCCAAGCTAAACTGGGGTCTAATGTCGGGGATATACCCCGTGGTGTAACCCGACCGGATGTATGACCCGCCCGGAGCTTAGCGACTCAGTGGTGACCCGCCCGAAGCTTGGCGACTCATGGGTAACCCGCCCGATATTGGCGACCCATTAGTAACCCGACGGGCGGGTGAGGGAGTCCTGGACTAGGGGGTGTCCGGATAGCCGAACTATCATCATCGGCCGGACTCCAAGACTGTGAAGATACAAGATTGAAGACTTTGTCCCGTGTCCGGATGGGACTTTCCTTGGCGTGGAAGGCAAGCTTGGCGATACGGATATGTAGATCTCCTACCATTGTAACCGACTCTGTGTAACCCTAGCCCTCTCCGATGTCTATATAAACCGGATGGTTTTAGTCCGTAGGACAACAACAATAACAACAATCATACCATAGGCTAGCTTCTAGGGTTAAACCTCCTTGATCTCGTGGTAGATCTACTCTTGTAACATCCACATCATCAATATCAATCAACCAGGACGTAGGGTTTTACCTCCATCAAGAGGACCCGAACCTGGGTAAAATATCATGTCCCTTGTCTCCTATTACCATCCACCTAGACACACAGTTCGGGACCCCCTACCCGAGATCCGCCGGTTTTGACACCGACATTGGTGCTTTCATTGAGAGTTCCTCTGTGTCGTCACCGATAGGCTCGATGGCTCCTTCAATCATCAACAACGACGCGGTCCAGGGTGAGACTTTTCTCCCCGGACAGATCTTCGTATTCGGCGGCTTTGCACTGCAGGTCAATTCGGTTGGCCATCTGGAGCAGATCGAAAGCTACGCCCCTGGCCGTCAGGTCAGATTTGGAAGTCTGAACTTCACGGGTGACATCCGCAGAGACTTGATCTTCAACGGATTCGAGCCACAGCCGAGCGTGCCGCACTGTCACGATGGGCATGATTTAGCTCTTCTGCCGGACAGTGCCCTGGAGGCCGCACACGAGTCCGCTTCGACCTTTGATTCGGAGCCGGCTGTGCAGATCGAGGACGGGTGGTTAGACACCGCCTCGGGGGCTGCAACCTCTACGGCGATAGAGCCGAATACTGACTTTGTCCCTTCTGAAGCTCGTGACTCCAAGGCGTCGGACTCCTTACCGGACTCCGAACCTCCCGCGCCCCCTTTAATCGAATCCTATTGGGTGTCGATCATGGAGTTCACCGCCGCGGACATCTTTCAACACTCATCTTTTGGCGACGTCCTGAGTTTGCTAAAGCATCTCTCGTTATCAGGAGAGCCCCGGCCGGACTACGGTCAGGACGGTTGGGATGTGGACGACGAAACTCAAAGCCCACCCACCACCCACTTAGTAGCCACTGTCGAAGATTTAACCGACACGCTAGACTTCGACTCCGAAGACATCGATGGTATGGACGACGATGCCGGAGACGACCAAGAATCAGCGCCTACTGGGCACTGGAAAGCCACCTCAACCCACAACGTATACATGGTGGATACACCAAAAGGATGTGATGACGAGGAACAACGGGACGCGGCGAAGGATAATTCCCCCGAAAAACAACAAAAACGGCGCCGCAAGCGCCGCCCGAAGTCCCGCCTCGATAACAACGGCACCCATACTAACCCAGCCGTAGAGCCGGGCGAACCAGTGGACGGGCAACCCATTCCCGGCGAAAATAATAGTCCAGACGATCTCACGCCGGACACATCATCGGAGCATAAGAACCTTCACAGAAGGCTCGTCGCCACTGCAAGGAGTTTGAAGAAGCAAAAGCGAAAGCTCAAAACGGCGGAAGACGTACTCAGAATGAGAAGGAGCAAAGTACTCAAGACCGCAGATAAATACGGTGATAGTCACCATGCAAAGAGCTACCTGAAGCGCAAACTGTTGCGCGGATTTGACGAGGAGGCCGTAGAGCCCCCAGAGTCAAAAAAGAAAGAGGCCGCCTGGCCGGATAGACGACCAGATAACAGGCTAAGAGCGGCAAGTGGCGCCGCACATAATCCGGCACACTTTCCAAATAAGGATCCTAGCAAAAAGGATGGCCCAGTCAGGTCCATCTATGGGCCAAAAAAGAAGGCTCCAGGAAGCAACATAACCCGCCAAGTGTGCGAAGATAACGGCACACCTAAATACAGGGGCGCCGCACACCCACTATGCTTCACCGACGAGGTACTGGATCATGAATTCCCAGCAGGATTCAAGCCCGTAAACATAGAGGCATATGACGGAACAACAGACCCCAGAGTCTGGATTGAGGATTATATCCTACACATACATATGGCTAGAGGAGACGATCTCCACGCCATAAAATACCTACCCCTCAAGCTCAAAGGGCCAGCTCGGCATTGGCTCAAAAGCCTCCCAGAAAATACCATTGGAAGTTGGGAAGAGCTTGAGGATGAGTTTCGAGCAAATTTTCAGGGAACTTATGTCCGCCCTCCGGACGCAGACGATTTAAGTCACATAACTCAACAGCCCGGGGAGTCATCACGCAAATTCTGGAACAGGTTCCTCACCAAAAAGAACCAAATTGTCGACTGTCCGGACGCCGAAGCCTTAGCAGCCTTTAAACATAACGTCCGAGACGAATGGCTCGCCAGACACCTCGGCCAGGAAAAACCTAGAACAATGGCCGCACTAACAAGCCTCATGACCCGCTTTTGCGCGGGGGAAGATAGCTGGCTAGCAAGATGCAGCACCAACGACCCGAGTACATCCGAGGTCAGGGATGGAAATGGGAAATCACGACGCAGAAAAAATCAGCGCAGGAATAAAGAAAGCGGCCCAAATAGTACAGTGGTCAACGCCGGATTCAAAAGCTCTCGGCCGAACAACAAAACAATGCCCCTTAAGGACAACAGTGACGAACTATCCAACCTAAACAAAATCATGGATAGGATATGTCAAATCCACAGTACCCCCGGGAATCCTGCAAACCATACCCACAGAGATTGTTGGGTCTTCAAGCAGTCCGGCCGACTTAACGCCGAACACAAGGGGCTCGACACACCAAGCGAAGACGATGACGAATCCCACAGGCAGTAGACCGGAGCATAGAAGACTTTCCCACTAGAGGTCAAAACAGTGAACTCACTTCATATGATAAATTGTGCGGAAGCGATATAAACCTGCTGTACCAGGACACCATCCGCAGAATGGGGATAGACCCTACCAAAATTTTCCATAGCAACACTTCCTTCAAAGGAGTGACGCCAGGCCCTTATGCCAAGTGTACAGGCTCTGTACTACTAAAAGTTGTGTTCGGTTCACCCGACAAATTCCGTCGCGAAAAGCTAATCTTCCATATCGCCCCATTCAAAAGTGGCCATCAGGCACTACTGGGACGCGAAGCTTTCGCCCGCTTTAACGCAATACCGCATTTACGCGTCTCTTGCACTCAAAATGCCCGGTCCACGCGGCATCATCCCATTAAAGGGAAACTCCGAGTGTTCCTTGACCACGGAAAACGTGAGACTGCCTTGACAGCCGCACATTAATCCAACCTTGCTGATGAAAGCACCTAAAAACAGGTCATTTAGACCTCGGACACGGTTAGGCGAGTCCGACATAAATAAACAAGGGGCTTCCCAGCCGCATACCTCTTTACAAGGGGCTGCACGTATAAACAATGAGAGCCAATAAAGCTCAATCTTCCCAAATCATACTCTGTTTTAAATACATCTTTCGCACGATATTTTTTCCAAACTAAGTTCTTCTCTTTTACAGATGAATCATGTGCTACACCCGTCCAGGATACAGCACAACAGAGACACAGGTGCAGCGTGCAGCAGGGACCCGTTACAAGGATTCTTTTCAGATTAAGACCCTGCGTAAACCTTTCTTACTGTCTCTTGTTGATACTCATCCCCCGGTTTCCTACCATAACCGAGGAGGAGGCTGGCGTTTTGGCATCGGCCGCGTTAGAAGTTTTCGCCTGTGCCTGGACATTAGGGGCTTAGGGCACTGTTCTGCCTATTATCATAAAGTCCGAATACCTTAGGGAGTGCTCGGCGTCTCGAGTTAGGCCTTATATGCATCAGCTCCGAATCATGTCTTTGGTCAAATGTTGGGTTTGCCCGGCTCCTGTATTTTTCTGCCTTACGTTCCGCTCCATCGGCTAACGCGGCACCAGGAGAAGTACTGCGATTGTGCCCCGGTTCGGCCGGGCGAGCACCTCAGTAGAGAAAGCCGAAAACTGACTGTCATGATACAGCGAGAGACTGGTCAACCACTCGATCGACTATTGGAATGTTTAGAATTCCTCCGCTTTGACGAAGGACCGCTTCCCGGTCAGGCTCACACGCGCCCCGAGTTCGGAGAGCGCGGTGCCTCTAGGGGCTATATCGTAGCCCCACCATCGAGCTCCTATGGCTAAGTGAAAGTGATAAAGCATTATAGTCTGGTTGCCTAGTTTGCTATGCTATCACCTCCTTCAAAGGACCAAGACATTGGATTAAGTGTGAAAATGCGCCTTTTTTTGCAAACACCCCCGCACCATGTGCGTGGGGGCTGAAGCCAAAGACTGCCATCTTTCAGGTTATACATACATATACATTAACGGCCGCACAGGAGATATTTCAATACTTGAACGCACAAGTATAAAAAGTCGTTATATTATAAATATGATCTCACAAATCATACACGTCATTTGAACATGACATTTTTCGAGCACTGCGACTCTATTAAACGAGCGCCCTGCAGGACTTCCTCAAAATAGTGCTCGGTGGGTAATCGGCTCTCTTCCGAACCCCGGGACGCAACATCGGTGGCATTCATCTCCGCCCAGTATGTCTTAACACGGGCAAGAGCCATCCGTGCACCCTCTATGCAGGCCAACTGCTTCATCGCCTTGATATGCGGCACCGCCCCAAGGAATTGCTGCAATAAACCAAAATAACTCTTCGGCTTGGGCCTTTCCGGCCACAGATGAGCCACCACATCCGTCATGGCTAGTCCGGACAATCTATTCAGCTCAGCCCACTCAGCTAACTGATCGGTCAACGGCAGTGGACGCTCCGGACTATGGAATTGAGACCAAAACAACTCTTCCATTTGATGATCCTTCTGACTTCGGAAGTGCCGAACTGCGTCCGCCGCACTCACCGCCAAATCCAGATAAGGATCCTCCGCACTCCACAGCTGGCCCAACTGAGCATACCTCGGATCCGTGAATTTCCTACGCAACAGGAAGGGCTTTCCAGCCACCATGTCTCCGGCCTAACGCAGTTCCTCCTTTATAGCCCGCATTGCAGAACGGGCATCCTTGGCTTCGGCGGTGGCCTTCTTCAGGTCCCCTTGCTCCGCTTGGCGTTCTCTTTCAAGAACCTCATAGCGGTCGGTAGCATCTTTTAATTTCACGGCCATTGCGGCCATTTCCTCCCTGCTTTAGCAGTGAGCAGCCTTCTCGGCTTTTAGCTCCTCCGTTGCCTTCAAGGCAGCCGCATCACTTTTTCTGGCTTGGTCCTTGGCTCGAGCAAGCTCCGCCCGAAGGTCTTCCACAGCAGCGGCACCATCTGCATCAAGCATACATGTTGTAAGGAAGGGGCGTCAGCTCCCTTACCAGGTGACCGCGGAAAAACCACTTACCTTGCGACTCGTCAAGTCGTTTATTGACCAGCGTGATGTCCGCATCCGCAACGTCGAGTTGCCGCTTCAGTTCGGCAACTCTATCAGTTCGGCTGGCCACTGAACGCTCCGCCACCTGCATAGGAAAGGCGACGTTTCATAACTGAGATTATGATCCTCGGCACGCTGTCGCTTTCGACAACATACCGAATCTCAGGGGCTACTATCTATACATGGCGCACCCTATGTGCAACACTGTCAAAAGGTATGTCATTTTTTTTGCGTACCTCAAACCCCGTCAGTAAACTTCCGACGGCCTCATGTAACCCGCTTTCGGCGGATGAGATCCTTTCAATCACCACACTCATTAATGCTCGGTGATCTTCTGAGAGAGACGCCCTCTCGAGCAAACCCTGCAGCTCCACCGGCCGCACTCCAGTGGGTGCCGAACTCCCAGGCCCCGCCGGACTCGGGGAGACCCTCCGAGACGACACCTCAGGGTCGTCCGCCCCGCCCAACGGGACGGCAAAGGGAGGCATTTCGCTCTCCATCATCTCCAGACGAAGTACCCCCGAGGATGAGCTCTGCTGGGAAGGGCTGAGATCCGAACTACAATGTAAAAACTTCGGTATCCTTAGAAATAAAATAGGGATGCCTCTTATTGTAAAACTTCCCTTTTTTCTACTTACGGCTTGTTGGAGGGCTGATTCCTTTGGGGAGACTGTACGGCCGGGACTCCTCCCGGCGCAGGACCTTCCGGTGCAGATTTCTTTCCCCGCTTCGAGGCTTTGGCCTCCGGGTTTTCTGAAGCGGTCCTCTTCTCCCCCTGGAGGGAGGGATTCTTGATTCCCCCCTTACTGAGAGCCTCCTTAACAGAGGTGGTAGTTTCCCTATTCCCCCCTTCGCCTTCCTCCGAAGGCGCAACCTCCAACATTTTGATTAACACGGGACCCGGCGTGGTCTCAAGGAGGGGGGGCGGACATCGTATCAGTTTCTCTTGCGCTATCCACTCCTGTTCAAGGGATAGCTGGTTAAAAGGCAAATCCATGATAAATAAATGGATGATATGTCCGGTCACAAGGCTACTTACTTGAGTATCCGGGCGATTGCAGCTTAGGCCAGCGTCCTCGGTCAAGTCCGGACACACTTCTTGTGATCCGAAGAACAGTTTGTACATCTCCACGGGTTTTGTACCCATAAAGTGTTGGAGAGCTCGTGGTCCCTCCGGATTGAATTCCCACAAGCGGAGGGGGCGACGTTTGCAGGGTAGAAGACGCCGAATCAGCATAACATGCGTCACTACGACCAGATTGATCTCCCTCTCTTGGAGATCTCGAATCCGGCCCTGCAATAGGGGTACGTCCTTGGAAGGCCCCCAGTCGAACCCTTTATTGACCAACGATGTCAGCCGTGGTGGAGGGCCCGGGCAAAAGGCGGGTGGCAGCCTCTGCCTGCTACCCCTGGGAGCGGTGATATAGAACCACTCCTGTTGCCACAAACCGAGCTCCTCTTGAAAAGAGCCCTCGGGCCATGGAGCATCGGCCCTCTTGCTTATGACCGCCCCGCCGCACTCTGCCTGACGCCCCTCAATCATCTTCCACTCCACATTGAAGGTTTTGAGCCACAAACCAAAGTGAGGGGTAGTGCAGAGGAAGGCTTCGCAGACGACAATAAATGATGAGATATGGAGGATAGACTCCGGAGCCAGGTCATGGAATTCCAGCCAATAGTAAAACAGGAGCCCCCTCACGAAGGGATCCATCAGGAAGCCTAAACCCCGACGGAGGTGACGTACGAACACGACGCTCTCGCCAGGCTTAGGGGTAGGAATGACTTGCCCTTGGGCAGGCAACCTATGCGAAATCTCGTAGATTAAGTACCTAGCGTCCCTAAGCTTTAGCATGTCCTCTTTCGTGATGGAGGAGGGCATCCACCGGCCCTGAAGGTCGGAGCCGGACATTGTCGAAGGTCCGAAGTACCCGAATCTGGAGCCCTGGGTGTTGGAACTCGGGGTGAGGGGCGGATTCAATTGAGGATTGAAGAAAAGGAACACGCCTTGGTCTCATTATAAAGGGGGATAATACCAAGAGCCGTCTCCTTGACCGTTTAGAACTTGCCTTCGATGGAGGGGGCGTGGCAACGGGCATGGTTGGCTTACCCACGCCCGTATTGATGAGAATCCCGGAATAAGGGGAACACGATCTCTGCTTCGACAAGACATGCCAAGGAAACCGCTTCGCTAAACGCGCTAAGGCGGTATAATAAAAACGATTCAAGTTAAGGCTTGGTTGTGGTGTGACGTCACGCCACGAAATATGTCAGCAGATTGAACTTGTGTAAATGTTATTCTCTCTATGGTGGAATGTGGAATTTATTTTGCAGAGCCGGACACTATCCTGGTGTTCACAATCTTCTACAAGTTATTCGGAGAAGGAACCCGCCTTGCAATGCTGAAGACAATATGCGCGCCGGACTCGTCGTCATTGAAGCCTGGTCCAGGGGCTACTGAGGGAGTCCTGGACTAGGGGGTGTCCGGATAGCCGAACTATCATCATCGGCCGGACTCCAAGACTGTGAAGATACAAGATTGAAGACTTCGTCCCGTGTCCGGATGGGACTTTCCTTGGCGTGGAAGGCAAGCTTGGCGATACGGATATGTAGATCTCCTACCATTGTAACCGACTCTGTGTAACCCTAGCCCTCTCCAGTGTCTATATAAACCGGATGGTTTTAGTCTGTAGGACAACAACAGTAACAACAATCATACCATAGGCTAGCTTCTAGGGTTTAGCCTCCTTGATCTCGTGGTAGATGTACTCTTGTAACATCCACATCATCAATATCAATCAACCAGGATGTAGGGTTTTACCTCCATCAAGAGGGCCCGAACCTGGGTAAAACATCGTGTCCCTTGTCTCCTGTTACCATCCGCCTAGACACACAGTTCGGGACCCCCTACCCGAGATCCGCCGGTTTTAACACCGAGAGCGGGTCAGACGGACGACAAGGCCCAAGGCCCAGACGGCCGGCTCATGTTATGGTGGGACGGATTAAGAGAAAGTATAAGGAATATTCCCTTACAAAGGAAGCAAGACTAGGACTCCACTTGTAATAGAGTAATCCTAATCCTAATAGGACTAGTCATGTAACCCGCCCCTTCAACTTATATAAGGAGGGGCAGGGCACCCCAAGAGGGACAAGTTTAATAATCTCCAAGGCTAGACACAATCAGAGGAGAGCCGGTTTATGCGGCGACTCCTTCATGAGCATAATGAGACCTAGCCACAAACAACATGTAGGGTTATTACCGGAAGATGTTTCCCGGGGCCCGAAGCTGTCTAAACCCTTGTCTTGTGTTGCGTCTCTCGATTCTGATCAACCCCTCTCAAGCTACCACATAGATGCGTTGGCCTCACGACTAAGTCCTCTCACTAGGACATCTGCTGTGACAAATCCACGACAGGGCGCGACTGGGCCGATTTTTAGCCGCCGGTGCTAAAAACGCATTGGGGGAGCTATTGGGGGTGCGGCTGGAGATGCTCTAAGTTTCTCTTATATTATATAAACTAACTAGGTATAACAGATTGATGAACAAAATAAAATAAATACAATCCAAAGGTTACACTGATGGCTCTCCTCTCGGCCCTCCCCCTCCCCCTGCCTACTTCCCCTCCGCCTCCCCTCCTCCCTCTCCCTCCGGACACCACCTTCCTCGATGGATCCCTTGTGTCCTTCTCTCCCTCCCCCACCCTCCTCTCTACCTCACCGACACTCCTCTTCCCATGTGTTGGATCTTCGATGGTGGCGTCGTTGCTCGGTAGTCGGTTTTGGGCACTGGAGTATGAGCATGAGTCTGACTTCGAGTAGGACGTTGTCGTTGGTAGCACCGCGCCTGTGCCGGCACTTCCTATGTTGCGCGGGGACCAACAGAGCCACAAGTTTGCTTTGGGTGGTCGTGGTCGTGTCTGGTGCGCTCTTCGTCTGTGACCATGGTGGATCCAGATTGGTCGCTCGTCGCTCCTCGCGCCCAGAAATCTGGTAAGATTGCCTCCCTTTCTCCGGACTTGGGGATTCTTGGTCTGATTCCATCCTCTCATGCTTCATCGTCCTCCAATCTGTCCTCTTGCGTTTCTCCCTCGTTGCCGGGCGTTGTGCTGGTGGCGGTGGCGCCGTCTTTGGTCAAAACCCTACTCGAGTATCACATCCCAATTTTTTTCTTAAATCCGGTATGTTGAAAATTTCACAAGGTTTTTTTCCAAATATTTGTTTGGTAATGATTGCATTTGGTTGAAATTACCTTTGTTTGCTTGCTAGTCAACTAACATTGCCTAGGATTGCTTATTGATTGACTTGTTGCCCTGTTTGATTCACCCAAGAGAGCAAGGAACCTATGGCCATATTTGGATCCCTTGTTTGAAACTTGGGAAGATAGAATGAATCCTAAAAGTTTTTGGAATAATTTTGAAATCCCAAATAGGGCGACCAATTAAAATATTTATTTATGCATAAGGATATCCCTAATAAGTCCCAAATGAGATTGAACCCTAATAAATTTTTCCTGTATGATTAAAATGGATTGGTTTGGAATCAATTCAAAAATCAAGGGAAAGTTATTAAAAAGGGATTTTGCATTTATTTTGGCAAGAAAATGAATTTCATAAGTAGAAACAATACGCTTGACTTTCTGTTAATTTCCCAAATTGGATTTGAAACATATTTGGGGTTTGAAACCAAATTGAAATTCAAAAGGAAAATAAGGTGGTAGAAATGTCCAAAGGGGCCAAATAAAATCCTCACAGAAATAGAAATATTCCCATATGAATTTAGGGAATGTTTGTTTTTGAAAGAAAAATCAATTTCAAAATCAAATTAAAATGATAAAAGAAAATTAGTGAAGGAAATAAAGAAAAAGAAAAACCTAAACCTAGCCAGCCCAGTTAGCGCGCGCCGCAACCCAGCACCCGCACCTCTTTCTCACCTCTCTCTCTCTCACTCACTGACACGGGGGCCCACCTGTTGGGGTCGTCCCCAACCTCCCACTATCGGGAAAGGGCTTATAGGTGAACTCAAATGAGCAGAGACCCACTATAACACCCGCCACTGCTACGCTGGAGAAGTAGCACTGGCATCTAGTAAAACAGACCCGCCACTGCTCTCATCACAGCAGTGGCAGGCTCTAGGTCATACCCGCCACACATGAATTGTCTTCAAGATCCCCTCTTGTTGAAAACCTTTGGTGGGGGACACCACTTGTCACCCGTCACTACTCCACCACATAGCTGTGGCGGGCAGGAAATGTTGCCTGCCACACATGTCTATCGGCAACTCGGGGGTGAAGGTGTTCAAAAATTACAAAAACTAGCAATGGCAGGGTCCTAACATGATGTGGTGGCTTGTTTTCTATGCCCGCCACCTGCACTTAGCTGTGGAGGATGAGTGGTCGTGCCCGTCACTAGTTTTAGAGCATATAGTTTAGGGTTTCTGAGCCCCAAGCACGCGCAACTATTCACATCTCTAGCTTATCCAAATATACACCCCGTCACTCTTGCCCGCCGCTGCCATTGCCATCATCATGGCGGCCTTGGACGTCGCCATTGTCGCGCGCTCCCTAGCTCTGGCGCCTACCAGGTCAGCACTGCCCCCTCATCCTCGCTGTCCCCATCTCCTTCGTCATCCACCGTCGGCACATCGAACGTCATCGCCGTCCGCTGCCGCCTCGAACATCCCCAGTGTCACCGCTACCCTTGCCTTCCGCCAACTCCAACGTCCATCGCATCCCCGATGTCCTCAATGTCCGCTATCATCGTCCTCGACCTCTCCGTCTTCTCCACCCGCCCCGGTAAACCACATTTTCTCTTTTATTGTATACTTAGATTGTTCTTGCTCTTGTTCTTGTACTATAAAAGCTAGTACTAGATATACATTGTTTGGCCATAGATATAGTTTATTGTAGATGTAAATTGAAGATGTACATTTTTTGGGCATAGCATATTATTTATATTAGAAAAAATTAATACTAGTTATTAGATAGTGTACATGTAAAATTAAAAGTTTGTACTAGTTATTCATTGAAAGAATCGAGAAGAGGTGTCTAGAGGGGGGGGTGATTAGACCCTCAACAAGCAAAAGTAGCTATTTTTAAGTTACTTCAAGTTGAAGTGGCGTTTTAGCACAAGTTTAAGCATTCAAAATACATTTCAAGCAAGCATGGCAAGCGTATATGAGCTGCGGAAAGTAAGGCCTGCAAGTTGCAAGAAAGTAAAGGGATGTGATTGGAGTGTGCAAACGCAATTGGAGACACGGAAAATTTTGGCATGGTTCCGATAGGTGGTGCTATCGTACATCCACGTTGATGGAGACTTCATCCCACGAAGGGTAACGGTTGCGCGAGTCCACGGAGGGATCTGATACTCTCCAACATATCTACTTTTCCTAATGCTTTTCCTTTTGTTTTGGACTCTAATTTGCATGATTTGAATGAAACTAACCCCGGATTGACGTTGTATTCAGCAGAACTACCATGGTGTTGTTTTTCTGCAGAAATAAAAGTTCTCGAAATGGAGTGAAACTTTGCGAGGAATTTTTACCCAATAAAAGAGAATTTATGGAGCCAAGAACCGCCTGTGGGGGGAACCTGGGTGGGCACAACCAACCAGGGCGTGCCTAGGTGGGTTGTCCCACCTGGTGGCCCCGCAGACCCTGAAAACGATGCTATAAAATCCTATTTTTCCAGAAAAAAATTAGGGAGAAAGAATTATCGCGTTCCATGAGACGGAGCCGCCGTCACCTCCTGTTCTTCATCAGGAGGCCAGATCTGGAGTCCGTTTGGGGCTCCGGAGAGGGGGATCTTCGATCTTCATCATTACCAACCCTTCTCCATTGCCAATTCCATGATGCTCCCCACCGGAGTGAGTAATTCCTTCGTGGGCTCGCTGGTTAGTGAGGAGTTGGATGAGATTCATCATGTAATCTAGTTAGTTTTGTTAGGGCATGTTCCCTAGTATCCACTATGTTCTGAGATTGATGTTGCTATGACTTTTCCATGCTTAATGCTTGTCACTTTGGGCCCGGGTGCCATGATTTCAGATCTGAATATTTTATGTTATTACAATTATATCCATGTTCTAGATCCGATCTTGCAAGTTATAGTCACCTACTACGTGTTATGACCCGGCAACACCGGAGTGACAATAGTCGGGACCACTCCCGGTGATGACCGTAGTTTGAGGAGTTCATCTATTCACCGTGTATTAATGCTTTGTTACGGTTCTCTATCAAAATTAGGCCTTAATATCCCTTAGTTTCCAATTGGACCCGCTGCCACAGGAGGGTAGGACAAACGATGTCATGCAAGTTCTTTCCGTAAGAACGTATGACTATTTACGGAATACACTACATTATATTTATGAACTGGAGCTAGTGCCGTATCACCCTAGGTTATGACTGTCACATGATGAATATCATCCAACAAATTACCTATCCAATGCCTACGAATTTATCTTATATTGTTCTTGCTAAGTTACTACTGCTACCGTTACTGTTGCACTTGCTATAAAACTACTGCTATCACTATTACCATTACCATTGTTGCTTCTATTATTATCAAAACTATCATATTACGTTGCTACTGATCATATTGCTGCAGATAATTAATCTCCAGGTGTGGTTGAATTGACAACTCAGCTGCTAATACTTTCAAGCATTCTTTGGCTCCCTGGTAACCCACAAGTATAGGGGATCGCAACAATTTTCGAGGGTAGAGTATTCAACCCAAATTTATTGATTCGACACAAGGGGAGCCAAAGAATATTCTCAAGTATTAGCAGTTTAGTTGTCACTTCAACCACACCTGGATAACTTAATATCTGCAGGAAAGTATTTAGTAGCAAAGTAGTATGGAAGTAACGGTAACGGTGGCAAAAGTAATAGTAGTAGTTTTGTAGTAATTGTAACAGTGGCAACGGAAAGTAACTAAGCAAAGAGCAATATATGAAAAGCTCGTAGGCATTGGATCGGTGATGGAGAATTATGTCGGATGAAATTCCTCATGTAATAGTTATAACCTAGGGTGACACAGAACTAGCTCTAGTTCATCAATGTAATGTAGGCATGTATTCCGAATATAGTCATACGTGCTTATGAAAAAAACTTGTATGACATCTTTTGTCCTACCCCCCGTGGCAGCGGGGTCGTATTGGAAACTAAGGGATATTAAGGCCTCCTTTTAATAGAGTACCGGACCAAAGCATTAACACTTAGTGAATACATGAACTCCTCAAACTACGGTCATCACCGGTAAGTATCCCGATTATTGTCACTTCGGAGTTAACGGATCATAACACATAATAGGTGACTATAGACTTGAAAGATAGGATCAAGAACTCACATATATTCATGAAAACATAATAGGTTCAGATCTGAAATCATGGCACTCAGGCCCTAGTGACAATCATTAAGCATAGCAAAGTCATAGCAACATCAATCTCAGAACATAATGAATACTAGGGATCAAACCCTAACAAAACTAACTCGATTACATGGTAAATATCATCCAACCCATCACCGTCCAGCAAGCCTACGATGGAATTACTCATGCACGGTGATGAGCATCATGAAATTGGTGATGGAGGAAGGTTGATGATGATGACATCGACAGATTCCCCTCTCCGGAACCCTGAACGGACTCCTGATCAGCCCTCCCGAGAGAGATTAGGGCTTGGTGGCGGCTCCGTATCGTAAAACGCGATGAATCCTTCTCTCTGATTTTTTCTCCCCGAACGTGAATATATAGAGTTGGAGTTGAGGTTGGTGGAGCACCAGGGGGCCCACGAGGCAGAGCGCGCCCCCACCCTCGTGGACAGGGTGTGGCCCCCCTAGCCTTGATTCTTTCGCCAGTATTTTTTATTACTTCCAAAAATATTCTCCGTGAAGTTTCAGGTCATTCCGAGAACTTCTATTTCTGCACAAAAAATAACACCATGAAAATTCTGCTGAAAACAACATCAGTCCGGGTTAGTTCCATTCAAATCATGCAAGTTAGAGTCCAAAACAAGGGCAAAAGTGTCTGGAAAAGTAGATACGATGGAGACGTACCAACTCCCCCAAGCTTAAACCTTTTCTTGTCCTCAAGCAATTCAGTTGATAAACTGAAAGTGATAAAGAAAAACTTTTACAAACTTTGTTTGCTCTTGTTGTCGTAAATATGTAAAGCCAGCATTCAAGTTTTCAGCAAAGATTATGAACTAACCATATTCACAATAACACTTAGGTCTCATATTTACTCATATCAATGGCATAATCAACTAGCGAGCAATAATAATAAATGTCGGATGACAACACTTTCTCAAAACAATCATAATATGATATAATAAGATGGTATCTTGCTAGCCCTTTCTGAGACCGCAAAACATAAATGCAGAGAACCTTTGAAGATGAAGGACTGACTAAACATTGTAATTCATGGTAAAAGAGATCCAGTCATAGTCATACTCAATATAAATTAATAGTAATGAATGCAAATGACAACAGTGCTGTCCAGCTAGTCCTTTTTAATAAGAGTATGATGACTCAACTTAAAAGTAAATAGATAGGCCCTTTGCAGAGGGAAGCAGGGATTTGCAGAGGTGCCAGAGCTCGATTTTGAAATAGAGATAAATAATATTTTGAGCGGCATACTTTCATTGTCAACATAACAACCGAGAGGTCTCGATATCTTCCATGCTACACACATTATAGGCGGTTCCCAAGCAGAATGGTAAAGTTTATACTCCCCCACCACCAACAAGCATCAATCCATGGCTGGCCCAAAACAACGGGTGCCTCCAACTAACAACAGTCCCGGGGGAGTTTTGTTTGCAATTATTTTGATTTGAGCATGGGACTGGGCATCCCAGTGACCAGCCATTTTCTCATGAGTGAGGATCAGAGTCCACTCATCTCGAGAATAACCCGCCTAGCATGGGAGATACAGACAGCCCTAGTTGATACATGAGCTATTCGAGCATGCAAAACAGAATTTCATTTGAAGGTTTAGAGTTTGGCACATATAAATTTACTTGGAATGGCAGGTAGATACCGCATATAGGAAGGTATAGTGGACTCATATGGAATAACTTTGGGGTTTATGGAAGTGGATGCACAAGCAGTATTCCCGCTTAGTACAAGTGAAGGCTAGAAAGAGACTAGGAAGCGACCAACTAGAGAGTGACAACAGTCATGAACATGCAATTAAATTAATAAACATTGAGTGCAAGCATGAGTAGGATATAATCCACCATGAACATAAATATCATGGAGGCTATGTTGATTTTGTTTCAACTACATGTGTGAACATGTGCCAAGTCAAGTCACTCGAATCATTCAAAGGAGGGTACCACCTTATCATACCACATCACAACCATTTTAATAGCATGTTGGCATGCAAGGTAAACCATTATAAACTCCTAGCTAATTAAGCATGGCATAAGCAAATATAATCTCTAATTGTCATTGCAAACATGTTTCATTCATAATATGCTGAATCAGGAACGATGAACTAATCATATTTACAAAAACAAGAGAGGTCGAGTTCATACCAGCTTTTCTCATCTCAATCAGTCCATCATATTTCATCATTATTGCCCTTCACTTGGACGACCGTACGGTATGAATAATAATAATAGTGCACGTGCATTGGACTAAGCTGGGATCTGCAAGCATTTAACACAAAGGAGAAGACAAGGTAACATGGGCTCTTTGTTAAATCAACAATAATGCATATAAGAGCCACTTCAACATTTTCATTATGGTCTTCTCCTCTTGACCCCCAAAGAAAAGAAAGGAAATAAAACTGTTTACACGGGAAAGCTCCCAACAAGCAAAAGAAGAACGAGAAATCTTTTTGGGTTTTCTTTTAATTATTACTACTATAGGCATGGAAAGTAAACTAACTATAAGCTACAACTATTTTTTTGGTTTTTCTTAAGGTTATTCAAACACACAAGAAGAAAGTAAAAAAAAAGGAAAATAAACTAGCATGGATAGTACAATGAAAAAGTATGAGCACCGACAACTAGAGTGAGTGTGTGAACATGAATGTAATGTTGGTGAGAGATATGTACTCCCCCAAGCTTAGGCTTTTGTCCTAAGTTGGTCTATGCCCATGGATCAAAGTGGTCCTCTTCAGTGTACTGAGGAGGATCCTCAGGGTGCCACTAGTTAGCGATATCCTCCGGATCCCACTGATAAACAGACTGATGGCAAGGATCAAGTGGTGGCTCTGGCTCGAACTCTGGAGCTGATGTTAGGCTCCGGTAGGCATGAATGGCCACCGGAAGAACAAGGTACATGCCTGAAAATATGTTGAACAAAGAAGGAGCAGGCAAGGTAATAGTCTCAAAGTAATTTTTTTATCAAATATCAGTCTATAGTTAAGCATATTTTTCTTATGCTTAACAATAAAATCATGTGCTACCATACTCTTATAGTCTAGAAAAATAGGAGGCAACAACTTTTCCTATTTCTCATACTGTCTAATAGGTATCTCAAAATATTTAGCAAGACACAAAGCAAAGATACCTCCAAAGATGGGACCCTTCGTACGGTTCAGATTTAACCGCTTAGCAACAATAGCGCGTAAACTAAAAGTGGCGTCACGTAACAAAGCATGGTGCAGAATAACAATATCAGGGGCACTAAGATTTCCACAGTTCCCGCAAGCAATTAAGCATCTACTAGCAAATATTGCAAAGTAATCTTCCTCGTCTCCCCTACAACGATCATATGTGGTTCCTCTATGCTGCCCTCAAAGGGCAGCTTGCAAACCCCACAAAAGTCATGAAGTGACATCTCCTTATACTCATCATATAAATAAAAATGCACAGAAGGTGGTGATCTCCTAGCATGGAAATGAAAATTATGCACAAAAATATTAGTGAGTAGGAGATACTGATCGAGCTGGTCGTGGAGGAAGTTGGTGAGGCCTGCATTCTCAGCAAAATAATAAAAATCATCATGAATCCCGGCTTCTCTCAAGAACTCATCACAAGGCAATTCAGATGGCCAAACCTCTGTGGTGCGAGGGAGATTATATTTGGGCTTCTTATCCTCTTCACTTCACTTATCCTTCGAGCTTCGGCTCGAAGAGCCCCTCAATAATCTCTTCATCATTTTCTGAAATTTTCTGAAATTTTTAGTAACTCAAAATAAAAGTGAACCAAACTCAACAAAATTGATAGCAACTACTCCTGCAAGTGCCTAGAGACTATATCATGCATTAGAACTACTTGGGACCAAATAAATTTGACATGCAAGCTCAAGAACAGGGTCATCTAAGCAGCAAAAATTTGCAATAAATAAAGCACTAGAACAAAAATTAATAGGACCATTGGAGGAGTCACATACCAAAGAACAATCCCCCAAGGTAGTTTTGTGAGTGGAGCTTTGAGCAAGGAGATCGAAAATGGCAGCAAGATGAGCAAGAACTCGTGCTTGAGCTGGTTGGTGATTTTTTCTGGAGGAAGAAGGAGTGTGTGGGTGCAGGAATAAGTGGAGGGGGGCCACCAGGGGCCCATGAGGCAGGGGCGCGCCCAGGGGGTGGGCGTGCCCTGGACCCTCGTGGCCAGGTGCTGGCTCCCCCTGATGTGTTCTCAGTGCCTAATATTCTTAAATATCTAGAAAAAATCATATTTGATTTTCGGGGCATTTGGAGAACTTTTATTTTTAGGGTATTTTTTATTGCAAGGATAAATCAGAAAACAGACTGAAAATAGTATTTTTTTTGCTTTATTTAATCTAAATAACAGAAAGTAAAAGGAGGGTACAGAGTGTTGTGCTTTCTAACTTCATCCATCTCATGCTCATCAAAAGGAATCCACTAACAAGGTTGATCAAGTCTTGTTAACAAACTCATTCCGAATCGCATGAAACCGGAAAATTTTCGAATAACACTAGGTTACCTCAACGGGGATATGCACATCCCCAACAGTAAGAATATCATATTTCTTCTTGACAGTAGGAAGAGGAAACTCAAAACCTCCAATAGTAATTGATGGAATTTTTCCAATAGAATTGATACTATGGACTTGAGGTTGTTCCCTCGGAAAGTGTACCATATGATCATTACCATTAACATGAAAAGTGACATTGCCTTTGTTGCAATCAATAACAGCCCCTGCAGTATTCAAAAGGGTCTACCAAGGATAATCGACATACTATCATCCTCGGGAATATCAAGAATAACAAAGTCCGTTAAGATAGTAACGTTTGCAACCACAACAGGCACATCCTCACACATACCGACAGGTATAGTGGTTGATTTATTAGCCATTTGCAAAGATATTTCAGTAGGTGTCAACTTATTCAAATCAAGTCTACGATATAAAGAGAGAGGCATCACACTAACACCGGCTCCAAGATCACATAAAGCAGTTTTAACATAGTTTCTTTTAATGGGGCATGGTATAGTTGGTACTCCTGGATCTCCAAGTTTCTTTGGTATTCCACCCTTAAAAGTACAATTAGCAAGCATCATGGAAATTTCAGCTTCCGGTGTCTTTCTTTTATTAGTAACAATATCCTTCATATACTTAGCATACGGATTCATTTTAAGCATATCAGTCAAACGCATACGCAAAAAGATAGGTCTAATCATTTCAGCAAAGCGCTCAAAATCCTCATCATCCTTTTTCTTGGATGGTTTAGGAGGAAAAGGCATGGGTTTCTGAACCCATGGTTCTCTTTCTTTACCATGGTTCCTAGAAATGAAGTCTCTCTTATCATAATGTTGATCCTTTGATTGTGGGTTATCAAGATCAACAGCAAGTTCAATCTCTACATCATTGTTATTGCTAGCTTGAGCATCAAGATGAACATCATCATTAACGTTATCACTAGGTTCATGTTCATTACCAGATTGTGTTTCCGCATTAGAGATAGAAATATCATTGGAATCTCATGTTTGTCTACAACAGGTTCACTAGAAGCATGCAAAGTACTATCATTTTTATTTTTCTTCCTCTTAGAAGAACTAGGTGCATCTACATTAGTTCTCTAAGAATCTTGCTCAATTCTCTTAGGATGGCCCTCAGGATACAAAGGTTCCTGAGTCATTTTACCTCCTCTAGTCATAACTCTAACAACAATATCACTTTTCTTATTATTTAATTCACTGAGCAAATGATTTTGAGCTTTAAGCACTTGTTATACTTGAGCGGTAACCATAGAAGCGTGTTTACTAATTAGTTTAAGTTCACCTTTAACTCTAGACATGTAATCACTCAAGTGTTCAATCATATAAGCATTATGTTTCAATTGTCTACCAACATAAGCATTGAAGTTTTCTTGTTTAACAATAAAATTATCAAACTCATCTAAGCATTGGCTAGCAGACTTATAACGAGGAATATCACCTTCATCAAATCTATGGAGAGAATTTACCTTTACTACCTGTGTCGGGTTATCAAGACCATGTATTTCTTCAATAGGTGGTAAATTCTTAACATCTTTAGCTTTAATACCCTTTTCTTTCATAGATTTCTTTGCCTCTTACATATTTTCAGGACCGAGAAATAGAATACCCCTCTTCTTCGGAGTTGGCTTAGGAGTTGGTTCAGGAAGTGTCCAATTATTTTCATTAGACAACATATTATCCAATAGCAATTTAGCTTGATCAACTGTTCTTTCCCTGAAAACACAACCAGCACAACTATCCAGGTGGTCTCTGGAAGCATCGGTTAGTCCATTATAAAAGATATCAAGTATTTCATTTTTCTTGAGAGGATGATCAGGCAAAGCATTAAGTAATTGGAGAAGCCTCCCCCAAGCTTGTGGGAGACTCTCTTCTTAAATTTGCACAAAATTATAAATTTCCCTTAAGGCAGCTTGTTTCTTATGAGCAGGGAAATATTTAGTAGAGAAGTAATAAATCATATCCTCGGGACTATGCACACAACCAGGATCAAGAGAATTAAACCATGTTTTAGCATCACCCTTTAATGAGAACGGAAATAGTTTAAGGATATAGTAGTAACGAGTTTTCTCATCATTAGTGAACAGGGTGGCTATATCATTTAATTTAGTAAGATGTGCCACAACAGTTTCAGATTCATAGACATAAAAAGGACCATATTCAACCAAAGTAATTATCTCAGGGTCGACCGAGAAATCATAATCCTTATCAGTAATACAGATAGGTGAAGTGGCAAAAGCAGGGTCTTATTTCGTTCTAGCATTCAAAGACTTTTCTTTCAGCTTAGCTAATAATTTCTCAAGATCATATCTAACGTTGCAAGCAAGAAAATCTCTAGCAGTTTCTTCATCCATAACATAACCCTCAGGCACAACAGGCAATTCATATCTAGGGGGAGAATCTTCATCATCACTTTCATCCATATTATCAGTTTCAATAATTTCATTCTCTCTAGCCCTAGCAAGTTGTTCATCAAGAAATTCACCAAGTGGCATAGTATTATCAAGAATAGAAGTGGTTTCATCATAAGTATCATGCATAGCACAAGTAGCATCATCAATAACATGCGACATATCAGAATTAATAGCAGAAGCAGGTTTAGGTGTCGCAAGTTTACTCATAACAGAAGGTGAATCAAGTGCAGAGCTAGATGGCAGTTCCTTACCTCCCCTCGTAGTTGAGGGATAAATTTTGGTTTTCTCGTCTTTCAAGTTCCTCATAGTGATCAGCAGATATAAATCCCAAGTGGCTCAAAGAATAGAGCTATGCACCCCGGCAACGGCGCCCGAAAATAGTCTTGATAACCCACAAGTATAGGGGATCGCAACAATTTTCGAGGGTAGAGTATTCAACCCAAATTTATTGATTCAACACAAGGGGAGCCAAAGAATATTCTCAAGTATTAGAAGTTGAGTTGTCACTTCAACCATACTTGGATAACTTAATATCTGCAACAAAGTATTTAGTAGCAAAGTAGTATGGAAGTAACGGTAACGGTGGCAAAAGTAACAGTAGTAGTTTTGTAGTGATTGTAACAGTGGCAACGGAAAAGTAACTAAGCAAAGAGCAATATGTGAAAAGCTCGTAGGCATTGGATTGGTGATGGAGAATTATGTCAGATGCAATTCCTCATGTAATAGTTATAACCTAGGGTGACACAGAACTAGCTCCAGTTCATCATTGTAATGTAGGCATGTATTCCGAATATAGTGATACGTGCTTATGGAAAAGAACTTGTATGACATCTTTTGTCCTACCCTCCCGTGGCAGAGGGGTCCTAAGGGATATTAAGGCCTCCTTTTAATAGAGTACCGGACCAAAGCATTAACACTTCGTGAATACATGAACTCCTCAAACTACGGTCATCACCGGTAAGTATCCCGATTATTGTCACTTCGGGGTTAACGGATCATAACACATAATAGGTGACTATAGACTTGCAAGATAGGATCAAGAACTCACATATATTCATGAGAACATAATAGGTTCAGATCTGAAATCATGGCACTCGGGCCCTATTGACAAGCATTAAGCATAGCAAAGTCATAGCAACATCAATCTCAGAACATAATGGATACTAGGGATCAAACCCTAACAAAACTAACTCGATTACATGGTAAATCTCATCCAACCCATCACCGTCCAGCAAGCCTATGATGGAATTACTCATGCACGGTGATGAGCATCATGAAATTGGTGATGGAGGAAGCTTGATGATGATGACGGCGACGGATTCCCCTCTCCGGAGCCCCGAACGGACTCTAGATCAGCCCTTTCGAGAGAGATTAGGGCTTGGCGGTGGCTCCATATCGTAAAACATGATGAATCCTTCTCTCTGATATTTTTTCTCCCCGAACGTGAATATATAGAGTTGGAGTTGAGGTCGTTGGAGCACCAGGGGGCCCACGAGGCAGGGGGCGCGCCCAGGGGGTAGGCGCACTCCCCACCCTTGTGGACAGGGTGTGGCCCCCCCTGGCCTTGATTCTTTCTCCAGTATTTTTTATTAATTCCAAAATTATTCTCTATGAAGTTTCAGGTCATTCTGAGAACTTTTATTTCTGCACAAAAATAACACCATGGCAATTCTGCTGAAAACAACGTCAGTCCGGGTTAGTTCCATTCAAATCATGCAAGTTAGAGTCCAAAACAAGGGCAAAAGTGTTTGGAAAAGTAGATACGATGGAGACGTATCACTCCCCTTATGTTGAATCTATAAATTTGGGTTGAATACTCTACCCTTGAAACTGATCCCATATACTTGTGGGTTATCAGGCTCCACCCACGAAGTGTCCACGAAGAAGCAACCTTGTCTATTCCACCATGGCCGTCGCCCACAAATGACTTGCCTCACTTGGGTAGATCTTCACGAAGTAGGCGATCTCCTTGCCCTTATGATGTCTACTATGCAACTTTATTCTTGTAGACTCGTGTTGGCCCTCCAAGCGCAGAGTTTTGTAGGACAGTAGCAATTTTCCCTCAAGTGGATGACCTAAGGTTCATCAATCTGTGGGAGGTATAGGATGAAGATGCTCTCTCAAACAACCCTGCAACCAAATACAAGAAATCTTTTGTGTCCCCAACACACCTAATACAATGGCAAATTGTATTGGTGCATTAGTTCAGCCAAGAGATGGTGATAAAAGTGTAATATTGATGGTAGAAATATCTTTTTATAATCTTAATAAATAAAAACAATAAGGTAGCAAGTAAACAGGCACAAAAACGGTTGCTTGAAAATGAGGCCTAGGGTCTGTACTTTCGCTAGTGCAATCTCTCAAAAATTCTAATATAATTGGATCATATAACCATCCCTCAAAGTGCGATGAAGAATCACTCCAAAGTTCCTATCTAGCGGAGAACATAAGAATAAATTGTTTGTAGGGTACGAAACCACCTCAATGCTATTCTTTCCATTCGATCTATTCAAGAGTTCGTACTAAAATAACATAAAGCTATTCTTTCCATTCGATCTATCCTAGAGTTCGTACTAAAATAACACCAAAGAAAATTCATATTCATAATACTCAATCCAAGACAAAGAACTTCAAAGAGTGCCCCAAGATTTCTACCGGAGAAATAAAGACAAGAACGTGCATCAACCCCTATGCATAGATTACCCCAATGTCACCTCGGGAATCCGTGAGTTGAGTACCAAAACATATATCAGGTGAATCAATACGATAACCCATTGTCACCACGAGTATTCAATTGCAAGACATATATCAAGTGTTCTCAAATCCATAAAAGTATTCAATCCGACAACAATGAAATATCAAAGGGAAAAACTTAATTCATCACAACAAGATAGAGAGGGGAAAACACCATACGATCCGACTATATTAACAAAGCCCGCGATACATTAAGATCATGACATCTCAAGAACACGAGAGAGAGAGAGAGAGAGAGAGATTAAACACATAGCTACTGGTACAAACCCTCAGCCCCGATGGTGGACTATTCCATCCTCATCGTGGTGGCCTCCGGGATGATGAAGATGGCCACCGGAGATGATTCCCCCCTTCCGGTAGGGTGCCGGAAAGGGTCTAGATTGGTTTTCAGTGGCTACAGAGCCTTGCGGCGGCGGAACTTCTGATCTATGTTAACCCCTGATAGTTTCTCTGTTTATGGGAATTTTGGGCGTTGGTTTCACGCTAAGATGGGCCTCGAGGTGAGCACAACCGACCAGGGCAAGCTAGGCCCACCGGGCGTGCACTGGTGGGTTGTGCCATCCTCATGGCTCTTCTGGCCCTCCCATGAAGCTTTGGGGGTCTCTTTTGTTGCAAAAAAAATCGTCAAAAAGTTTCAACTCATTTGGAGAACTTTAATTTATGCACAAAAAACAACACCACGGTAGTTCTGCTGAAAACAGCGTCAGTCCGGGTTAGTTCCATGCAAACCATACCAAAACCATACAAAATTATTGTAAACATGGCATGAATACTTCATAAATTATAGAGATGTTGGAGACGTATCACCTTACAAACTCCTTGGTTCAACTCCAAATCTTGATGGAGGCTCCCAAGTGACACTTAACCAATCTAGGAGACACCACTCTCCAAAATTTAATAGATGGTGTGATGATGATGAACTCCTTGCTCTTGTGCTTCAAATGATAGTCTCCCAACACTCAACTCTCTCTCACAGATTTGGCTATGGTGGAAAGATGATTTGAGTGGAAAGTAACTTGGGGAAGGCTAGAGATCAAGATTCTTGTACTTGGATTGGAATGTCTTGGTCTCAACACATGATTAGGTGGTTCTCTCTCAGAAAATGAGTAGTGGAAGTGTAGGCACGTTCTGATGGTTCTCTCTTGAATAGGGAAGGGGTGGAGGGGTATATATAGCCTCCACACAAAATCTAACCAATACACACATTTGACCCAACTCGGTCAGACCGAATAGTTGAACTCGGTGAGACCAATTCAGTTCAAAATGTGAATGTTAGGATTCTCGGTGGGACCGACATGATCAACTCGGTGGGACCGATGTGCTAGGGTTAAGGCAAAACCTCATCTTGGTATGACTGATTGCATGAACTTGGTGGGACCGATTTTAGCAATGAGAAAATAGGGAGTTGGTCAGGCAAACTCGGTGGGACCGACTGCACATTTTGGTGAGACCGAAATAGTTGCAACAGGCAACAGAGAGTTTCTTAGGCCATCTTGGTGAGACCGAGATCCTATCTGTGAGATCGAATTGATTAGGGTTTCTGGCATTGACTATGTCAAGTAAACTCAGTGGGGCCGAGTTTGACTTTAGGTTTTGGACATATTTGGAATTGAGAAAGTGGTTGAGGGCTTTGGAGCATATCACTAAGCACTTTGAGCAAGTAGACCATTAAGCAACACGTCATCCCCTTTTAATAGTATTGGTTTTCCTATGGACTCAATGTGATCTTGGATCACTAAAATATAAATGAAGAGTCTTGAGCTTTTGCCAATATTTGTCCTTAGCACCTTGAAGGGGTTCCACATCCTCTTGTCCATGCCACGCCTTTGTTGAACTTTCTGAAATATACTAAATGAAAATATTAGTCCAACAAGAGATATGTTGACATTAATTACCAAAATCACCCAGGGAGCACTTGTGCTTTCAATCCACCCCTTTTTGGTAATTGATGACAACATGCATCAAAGCTTTAGATAAGGATATGAAGAGTAATAAATAAAGCTTTGGAAAGACATGTAACATGCATTGGCTCCCCCCTACATGTATGCAATTGCTACGTCTTGAGCTTGTGTTGGTTTTCCTTGAAGAGGAAAGGGTGATGCAGCAATAGTAGTGTAAGTATTTCCCTCAGTTTTTCAGAACCAAGGTATCAATCCAGTAGGAGGCTCCTCAAAAGTCCCACGCACCTAGACAAACAAACAAAGAACTCGCAACCAACGCAATAAAGGGGTTGTCAATCCCTTCACGGCCACTTGCAAAAGTGAGATCTGATAGAGATAGTATGATAAAATAAATATATCTTTGGTATTTTATAATATAGATGCAAAAAGTAAAGATGCAAATAAAAGTAGATTGAAAGCAAATATGATAAAAGATAGACCCGGGGGCCATAGGTTTCACTAGAGGCTTCTCTCAACATAGCATAAGTATTACGGTGGGTGAACAAATTATTGTCGAGCAATTGATAGAAAAGCGAATAATTATGAGATTATCTAGGTATGATCATGTATATAGGCATCACGTCCGCAACAAGTAGACCGACTCCTGCCTTCATCTACTACTATTACTCCACACATCGACCGACTCCTGCCTGCATCTAGAGTATTAAGTTCATAAAGAACAGAGTAACGCATTAAGCAAGATGACATGATGTACAGGGATAAACTCATGCAATATGATATAAACCCCATCTTTTTATCCTCGATAGCAACAATACAATATGTGCGTTGCAACCCTTTCTGTCACTGGGTAAGGACACCGCAAGATTGAACCCAAAGCTAAGCACTTCTCCCATGGCAAGAAAGATCAATCTAGTAGGCCAAACCAAACTGATAATTCGAAGAGACTTGCAAAGATAACTCAATCATACATAAAAGAATTCAGAGGAGATTCAAATATTTCTCATAGATAAACTTGATCATAAACCCACAATTCATCGGATCTTGACAAACACACCGCAAAAAGAGTTTACATCGAATAGATCTCCACAAGAGAGGGGGAGAACATTGTATTGAGATCCAAAAAGAGAGAAGAATCCATCTAGCTAATAATATGGACCCGAAGGTCTGTGGTAAACTACTCAAAACTCATCGGAGGGGCTATGGTGTTGATATAGAAGCCCTCCATGGTCGATTCCCCCTCTGGCGGAGCGCCGGTGAAGGATCCAAGATGGGATCCTGCGGATACAGAAGGTTACGGTGGTGGAAATTGTGTTTCGTTGGCTCCCTGGATGTTTTCGGGGTACGTAGGCTTATATAGGAGGAAGAAGTACGTCGGTGGCTGCCCGAGGGGCCCACGAGACAGGGGGCACGCCCTGTAGGGGTGGGCACGTCCTCCTATCTCGTGGCCGCCTCGGCTACTGCTTGGCTTGCACTCCAAGTCCTCTGGATCACGTTCGTTCCAAAAATCACACTCCCGAAGGTTTCATTCCATTTGGACTCCGTTTGATATTCCTTTTCTTCGAAATACTGAAATAGGCAAAAAAACAGCAAGACGGGCTGGGCCTCCGGTTAGTAGGTTAGTCCCAAAAATGATATAAATGTGTAAAATAAAGCCCATAAACATCCAAAAGGGGTAATATAATAGCATGGAACAATCAAAAATTATAGATACGTTGGAGACGTATCAGCAATCATGTGAAGATAGACTATGAAAGCATGTGAATGCATAGGCATGTCAGAGCAAGCAATGTGTTACATGTATCTTGGCTATATGCATCAGGGAAAATGATGTGAATACAGGAAATGTACCTTCATGTTCATGAGTCCTTCTTGCAAACAATATGTACATCAGCAAGAGATCATCATGCACATGAGTGTGATGCATATACTTGCCTTGTGGTCTTGAGATGGCTTTCGAAGAGGTGAACTTGAGAAAACAGGGTAAGATAACACAAGGACACCTACTAATCAGAGCAAGTAGAGAAAATTACAAGAGTACCAAGACTGGGGTGACATGTAGTGACTGAGTACTTAGTACTCTGTTTGGATATAGACATGTCCCCAAGGATGAAGGATATGTAATGAATTCCAAAGATTTTCTTCTCTTAGATATGAACTCTTTCTCCCCCTGAATCTAATATTGGATAATGGGAGAATGTAAGGTAAGAGAAAATCAGAACAAGGCAAACATAAAATCTACTAACATGTCTTTCCCCTCTTAAAGACATGTGACTTCTCTCCTCTATGGTTAATGATCATCTGGAGAAGCTAAAGTTGTGCTTTCTCTCCTATGTGATAAGATTTGATGTGCTCTCTCTCCCCCTTTAACATCAATTTCCATGAAGGGATCTTCTGGAGCATGAGTCAAATGGGTTTGGTCCTTGAGTCACATTACAAAGCAACATGTAATTTAAGATGATGGTAGAGGAAAAGAATCATCGAGTGGAGCTGAAGAAGAAATGACAATTGTAATGGCAAAAAGTTTTCTCAGTATTGAAGTCGGTAACATCGATCCATTTTCATGGGTGACACCGAGTTGGCATTATCATATATGATGTTGTTGGGGAACGTTGCAGAAAATAAAAAAATTCTACAGTTTCACCAAGATCAATCTATGAGTTCATCTAGCAATGAGAGAGAGGAGTGCATCTACATACCCTTGTAGATCGAGCGGAAGCGTTCAAGAGAACGGGGTTGAGGGAGTCATACTCGTCGTGATCCAAATCATCGGAGATCCTGGCGCCGAACGGACGGCACCTCCGCGTTCAACACACGTACGGTCAGCGAGACGTCTCCTCCTTCTTGATCCAGCAAGGGGAAAGGAGAGGTTGATGAAGATCCAGCAGCACGACGGCGTGGTGGTGGATGCAGCAGGGATCCCGGCAGGGCTTCGCCAAGTGTCTGCGGGAGGGAGAGGTGTAGCAAGGGGGAAGGGAGGCGCCAAGTGCAAGGGTGAAGCGGCCCTCCCTCCCCCCTCTTTATATAGGGTCCCCAAGGGGGGTGCCGGCCCTAGGAGCTTGAATCTCCAAGGAGGGGGCGGCGGCCAAGGGGGTGCCTTGCCCCCCAAGGCAAGTGGAGGCGCCCCCCCCCCACCCTAGGGTTTCCAACCCTAGGCACAGGGAGGGGGCCCAAGGGGGGGCACACCAGCCCACCAGGGGCTGGTTCCCCTCCCACTTTATCCCATGGGGCCCTCCGGGATAGGTGGCCCCACCCGGTGGACCCCCGGGACCCTTCCGGTGGTCCCGGTACAATAACGGTGACCCCCAAAACTTTCCCGATGGCCGAAACTCGACTTCCCATATATAATTCTTTACCTCCGGACC
Source organism: Triticum aestivum (assembly GCF_018294505.1). Lineage (NCBI taxonomy): Eukaryota > Viridiplantae > Streptophyta > Magnoliopsida > Poales > Poaceae > Triticum > Triticum aestivum. The sequence continues at coordinate 445,662,818 of NC_057801.1, read as the reverse complement.
ATTCCGGAACTCCTCGTGATGTCTGGGATCTCATCCGGCACTCCGAACAACTTTAGGTTTGCTGCATACTAATATCTCTACAACCCTAGCGTCACCGAACCTTAAGTGTGTAGACCCTACGGGTTCGGGAGACATGCAGACATGACCGAGACGCCTCTCCGGTCAATAACCAACAGCGAGATCTGGATACCCATGTTGGCTCCCACATACTCCTCGATGATCTCATCGGATGAACCACGATGTCGAGGATTCAATCAACCCCGTATACAATTCCCTTTGTCAATCGGGACGTTACTTGCCCGAGACTCGATCGTAGATATCCCAATACCTCGTTTAATCTCGTTACCGGCAAGTCAGTTTACTCGTACCGTAATGCATGATCCCGTGACCAGACACTTGGTCACATTGAGCTCATTATGATGATGCATTACCGAGTGGGCCAAGAGATACCTCTCCGTCATACAGAGTGACAAATCCTAGTCTCGATTCGTGCCAACCCAACAGACACTTTCAGAGATACCCGTAGTGCACCTTTATAGTCACCCAGTTACGTTGTGACGTTTGGCACACCCAAAGCACTCCTACGGTATCCAGGAGGTGCACAATCTCATGGTCTAAGGAAATGATACTTGACAATTGGAAAAGCTCTAGCTAAATGAACTACACGATCTTTGAGCTATGCTTAGGATTGGGTCTTGTCCATCACATCATTCTCCTAATGATGTGATCCCGTTATCAATGACATCCAATGCCGATAGTCAGGAAACCATGACTATCTGTTGATCAACGAGCTAGTCAACTAGAGGCTTACTAGGGACATGTTGTGGTCTATGTATTCACACATGTATTACGATTTCCGGATAACACAGCTATAGCATGAATAACAGACAATTATCATGAACAAAGAAATATAATAATAACCATTTTATTATTGCCTCTAGGGCATATTTCCAACAGTCTCCCACTTGCACTAGAGTCAATATTCTAGTTACATTGTGATGAATCGAACACCCATAGCGTACTGGTGTTGATCATGTTTTTCTCTAGGGAGAGGTTTAGTCAACGGATCTGCTACATTCAGGTCCATATGTACTTTACAAATATCTATGTCTCCATCTTGAACATTTTCATGTATGGAGTTGAAGCGACGCTTGATGTGCCTGGTCTTCTTGTGAAACTTGGGCTCCTTGGCAAGTGCAATAGCTCCAGTGTTATCACAGTAGAGTGCGATCGGCCCCGACGCATTGGGTATGACTCCTAGGTCGGTGATGAACTCCTTCACCCAGATTGCTTCATGCGCTGCCTCCGAGGCTGCCATGTACTCTGCTTCACATGTAGATCCCGCCACGACGCTTTGCTTGCAACTGCACCAGCTTACTGCCCCACCATTCAAAATATACATGTATCCGGTCTGTGACTTAGAGTCATCCAGATCTGTGTCGAAGCTAGCGTCGACGTAACCCTTTACGACGAGCTCTTCGACACCTCCATAAATGAGAAACATATCCTTAGTCCTTTTTAGGTACTTCAGGATGTTCTTGACCACTGTCCAGTGTTCCTTGCCGGGATTACTTTGGTACCTTCCTACCAAACTTACGGCAAGGTTTACATCAGGTCTGGTACACAGCATGGCATACATAATAGACCCTATGGCTGAGGCATAGGGGATGACACTCATCTCTTCTTTATCTTCTGCCGTGGTCGGGCATTGAGCCGAGCTCAATCTCACACCTTGCAATACAGGCAAGAACCCTTTCTTGGACTGATCCATATTGAACTTCTTCAATATTTTATCAAGGTATGTGCTTTGTGAAAGACCTATGAGGCGTCTCGATCTATCCCTATAGATTTTGATGCCTAATATGTAAGCAGCTTCTCCAAGGTCCTTCATTGAAAAACACTTATTCAAGTAGGCCTTAATGCTGTCCAAAAGTTCTATATCATTTCCCATCAAAAGTATGGCATCTACATATAATATGAGAAATGCTACAGAGCTCCCACTCACTTTCTTGTAAACGCAGGCTTCTCCATAAGTCTGCATAAACCCAAACGCTTTGATCATCTCATCAAAGCGAATGTTCCAACTCCGAGATGCTTGCACCAGCCCATAAATGGATCACTGGAGCTTGCATACCTTGTTAGCATTCTCAGGGTCGACAAAACCTTCCGGCTGCATCATATACAATTCTTCCTTAAGATGTCCGTTAAGGAATGCCGTTTTGACATCCATCTGCCATATCTCATAATCATAGTATGCGGCAATTGCTAACATGATTCGGACGGACTTCAGCTTCGCTACGGGAGAGAACGTCTCATCGTAGTCAATCCCTTGAACTTGTCGATAACCCTTAGCGACAAGTCGAGCTTTATAGATGGTAATATTACCATCCGCGTCCGTCTTCTTCTTAAAGATCCATTTGTTTTCTATCGCTCGGCGATCATCGGGCAAGTCTGTCAAAGTCCATACTTCGTTTTCATACATGGATCCTATCTCGGATGGCATGGCTTCAAGCCATTTGTTGGAATCTGGGCCCGCCATCGCTTCTTCATAGTTCAAAGGTTCACCGTTGTCTAACAACATGATTTCCAAGACAGGGTTGTCGTACCACTCTGGTGCAGAACGTGTCCTTGTGGACCTTCGAAGTTCAGTAGGAGCTTGATCCGAAGTATCTTGATCATCATCATTAACCTCCTCTCTTGTCGGTGCAGGCACCACAGGAACATCTTCCTGAGTTGTGCTACTTACCATTTCAAGAGGTAGTACTTCATCAAGCTCTACTTTCCTCCCACTTAATTCTTTCGAGAGAAACTCTTTCTCCAGAAAGGACCCGTTCTTGGCAACAAAGATCTTGCCTTCGGATCTTAAGTAGAAGGTATACCCAATTGTTTCCTTAGGGTATCCTATGAAGACGCATTTTTCCGACTTGGGTTCGAGCTTTTCAGGTTGAAGTTTCTTGACATAAGCATCGCATCCCCAAACTTTTAGAAACGACAGCTTAGGTTTCTTCCCAAACCATAATTCATACGGTGTTGACTCAACGGATTTAGATGGTGCCCTATTTAAAGTGAATGTAGCTGTCTCTAGAGCGTATCCCCAAAATGATAGCGGTAAATCGGTAAGAGACATCATAGATCGCACCATATCCAATAAAGTGCGATTACGACGTTCGGACACACTGTTACGCTGAGGTATTCCAGGCGGCGTGAGTTGTGAAACGATTCCACATTTCCTTAAGTGCGTACCAAATTCGTGACTTAAATATTCTCCCCCACGATCTGATCGTAAGAACTTTATCTTTCGGTCACGTTGATTCTCTACCTCACTCTAAAATTCCTTGAACTTTTCAAAGGTCTTAGACTTGTGTTTCATCAAGTAGACATACCCATATCTACTCAAGTTATCAGTGAGAGTGAGAACATAACGATATCCTCCGCGAGCCTCAACGCTCATTGGACCGCACACATCAGTATGTATGATTTCCAATAAGTTGGTCGCTCGCTCCATTGTTCCGGAGAACAGAGTCTTGGTCATTTTGCCCATGAGGCATGGTTCGCATGTGTCAAATGATTCATAATCTAGAGACTCTAAAAGTCCATCAGCATGGAGCTTCTTCATGCGCTTGACACCAATGTGACTAAGGCGGCAGTGCCACAAGTATGTGGGACTATCATTATCAAGTTTACATCTTTTGGTATTCACACTATGAATATGTGTAACATTACACTCGAGATTCATTAAGAATAAACCATTCACCAGCGGGGCATGACCATAAAACATATCTCTCATATAAATAGAACAACCATTATTCTCGGATTTAAATGAGTAGCCATCTCGAATTAAATGAGATCCAGATACAATGTTCATGCTCAAAGCTGGTACTAAATAACAATTATTGAGGTTTAAAACTAATCCCGTAGGTAGATGTAGAGGTAGCGTGCCGACGGCGATCACATCGACCTTGGAACCATTCCCGACGCGCATCGTCACCTCGTCCTTCGCCAGTCTCCGCTTATTCCACAGCTCCTGCTTTGAGTTACAAATATGAGCAACCGCACCGATATCAAATACCCAAGAGCTACTACGAGTACTGGTAAGGTACACATCAATTACATGTATATCACATATACCTTTGGTTTTGCCGGCCTTCTTGTCCGCTAAGTACTTGGGGCAGTTCCGCTTCCAGTGACCACTTCCCTTGCAATAAAAGCACTTAGTTTCAGGCTCGGGTCCATTGTTTGACTTCTTCCCGGCAACTGGCTTACCGTGCGCGGCAACTCCCTTGCCGTCCTTCTTGAAGTTCTTCTTACCCTTCCCTTTCTTGAACTTAGTGGTTTTATTCACCATCAACACTTGATGTTCCTTTTTGATCTCCACCTCCGCTGATTTCAGCATTGAATATACCTCAGGAATGGTCTTTTCCATCCCCTGCATATTGAAGTTCATCACAAATCTCTTGTAGCTCGGTGGACGCGACTGAAGGATTCTGTCAATGACCGTGTCATCCGGGAGATTAACTCCCAGCTGAGTCAAGCGGTTGTGCAACCCAGATATCTTGAGTATGTGCTCACTGATAGAACTATTTTCCTCCATCTTACAGCTGAAGAACTTGTCAGAGACTTCATATCTCTCAACCCAGGCATGAGCTTGGAAAACCATTTTCAGCTCTTCGAACATCTCATATGCTCCGTGTTGCTCAAAACGCTTTTGGAGCCCCGGTTCTAAGCTGTAAAGCATGCCGCACTGAACGAGGGAGTAATCATCAGCACGAGACTGCCAAGCGTTCATAACATCTTGGTTCTCTAGGATTGGTGCTTCACCTAGCGGCGCTTCTAGGACATAATCTTTCTTGGCAGCTATGAGGATGATCCTCAGGTTCCGGATCCAGTCCGTATAGTTGCTGCCATCATCTTTCAGCTTGGTTTTCTCTAGGAACGCATTGAAGTTGAGGGTAACATGGGCCATTTGATCTACAAGACATATTGTAAAGATTTGAGACTAAGTTCATGATAATTAAGTTCATCTAATCAAATTATTTAATGAACTCCCACTCAGATTAGACATCCCTCTAGTCATCTAAGTGATACATGATCTGACTCGACTAGCCCGTGTCCGATCATCACGTGAGACGGACTAGTCATCATCGGTGAACATCTCCATGTTGATCGTATCTTCTATATGACTCATGCTCGACCTTTTGGTCCTCCGTGTTCCGAGGCCATGTCTGTACATGCTAGGCTCGTCAAGTCAACCTAAGTGTATTGCGTGTGTAAATCTGGCTTACACCCGTTGTATTCGAACATTAGGATCTATCACACCCGATCATCACGTGGTGCTTCGAAACAACAAACCTTCACAATGGTGCACAGTTAGGGGGAACACTTTTCTTGAAATTATTTCGAGGGATCATCTTATTTAAGCTACCGTCGTTCTAAGCAAATAAGATGAAAAAGATGATAAACATCACATGCAATCAAATAGTGACATGATATGGCCAATATCATATAGCTCCTTTGATCTCCATCTTCAGGGCTCCATGATCATCGTCGTCACCGGCATGACACCATGATCTCCATCATCATGATCTCCATCATCGTGTCTCCATGAATTTGCTCGCCAACTATTACTTCTACTACTATGGCTAATGCATTTAGCAATAAAGTAATTTACATGGCATTTCTCAATGACACGCAGGTCATACAAAAAATAAAGACAACTCCTATGGCTCCTGCCGGTTGTCATACTCATTGACATGCAAGTCGTGATTCCTATTACAAGAACATGATCTCATACATCACATATATATCATTCATCATTCATCACAACTTTTGGCCATATCACATCACAAAACACTTGCTGCAAAAACAAGTTAGACGTCCTCTAATTGTTGTTGCAAGTTTTTACGTGGCTTCTATAGGTGATCTAGCAAGAACGTTTTCTTACCTACGTAAAAGCCACAATGTGATTTGCCAACTTCTATTTACCCTTCATAAGGACCCTTTTCATCGAATCCGCTCCAACTAAAGTGGGAGAGACAGACACCCGCTAGCCACCTTATGCAACTAGTGCATGTCAGTCGGTGGAACCTGTCTCACGTAAGCGTACGTGTAAGGTCGGTCCGGGCCGCTTCATCCCACAATACCGCTGAAGCAAAATAAGACTAGTAGTGGCAAGAAAGTTGACAACATCTACGCCCACAACAAATTTGTGTTCTACTCGTGCAAAGAGAACTACGCATAGACCTAGCTCATGATGCCACTATTGGGGAACATTGCAGAAAATAAAAAAAATCTACGGTTTCACCAAGATCTATCTATGAGTTCATCTAGCAACGAGAGAGAGGAGTGCATCTACATACCCTTGTAGATCGAGCGGAAGCGTTCAAGAGAACGGGGTTGAGGGAGCCGTACTTGTCGTGATCCAAATCACCGGAGATCCTAGCGCCGAACGGACGGCACAACTGTTCAACACACGTACGGTCAGCGAGATGTATCCTCCTTCTTGATCCAGCAAGGGGAAAGGAGAGGTTGATGAAGATCCAGCAGCACGACAGCGTGGTGGTGGATGCAGCAGGGATCCCGGTAGGGCTTCGCCAAGCGTCTGCGGGAGGGAGAGGTGTAGCAAGGGGGAAGGGAGGCGCCAAGTGCAAGGGTGCGGCTGCCCTCCCTCCCCCCTCTTTATATAGGGTCCCCAGGGGGGCGCCGGCCCTAGGAGATTGAATCTCCAAGGGGGGACGCCGGCCAAGGGGGTGCCTTGCCCCCCAAGGCAAGTGGAGGCGCCCCCCCACCCTAGGGTTTCCAACCCTAGGCGCAGGGGGGCAAGGGGGGAGCGCACCAGCCCACCAGGGGCTGGTTCCCCTCCCACTTAAGCCCATGGGGCCCTCTGGGATAGGTGGCCCGACCCGGTGGACCCCCGGGACCCTTCCGGTGGTCCCGGTACAATACCGGTGACCCCCGAAACTTTCCCGATGGCCGAAACTCGACTTCCCATATATAATTCTTTACCTCCGGACCATTCCGGAACTCCTCGTGATGTCCGAGATCTCATCTGGGACTCCGAACCACTTTCGGTTTGCTGCATACTAATATCTCTACAACCCTAGTGTCACCGAACCTTAAGTGTGTAGACCCTACGGGTTTGGGAGACATGCAGACATGACCGAGACGCCTCTCCGGTCAATAACCAAGAGCGAGATCTGGATACCCATGTTGGCTATCACATACTCCTCGATGATCTCATCGGATGAACCACGATGTCGAGGATTCAATCAACCCCGTATACAATTCCCTTTGTCAATCGGTACGTTACTTGCCCGAGACTCGATCGTCGATATCCCAATACCTCGTTTAATCTCGTTACCGGCAAGTCACTTTACTCGTACCGTAATGCATGATCCCGTGACCAGACACTTGGTCAAATTGAGCTCATTATGATGATGCATTACCGAGTGGGCCCAGAGATACCTCTCCGTCATACGGAGTGACAAATCCCAGTCTCGTTTCATGCCAGCCCAACAGACACTTTCGGAGATACCCGTAGTGCACCTTTATAGTCACCCAGTTATGTTGTGACGTTTGGCACACCCAAAGCACTCCTACGGTATCTGGGAGTTGCACAATCTCATGGTCTAAGGAAATGATACTTGACAATTGGAAAAGCTCTAGCTAAACGAACTACACGATCTTTGAGTTATGCTTAGGATTGGGTCTTGTCCATCACATCATTCTCCTAATGATGTGATCCCGTTATCAATGACATCCAATGCCCATAGTCAGGAAACCATGAATATCTGTTGATCAATGAGCTAGTCAACTAGAGGCTTACTAGGGACATGTTATGGTCTATGTATTCACACATGATTATGATTTCTGGATAACACAGTTATAGCATGAATAACAGACAATTATAATGAACAAAGAAATATAATAATAACCATTTTATTATTGCCCCTAGGGCATATTTCCAACAGATGTATATCGGTCAGACCGGGTTTATCTTTGTCGGTTGTACCGATGAACAGTCTACAGTGCAATATTGCAGTTCGGTCTAGCCGATAGGCAGAAATTGGTGAGGCTGAGTTCAATACAGAGGAAATTTTTTGTCATCTCAGCTCACTTGGCAAATAAGATCTCACAAGGATTTGCAAGGAATTAAATAAAAGATTTGCAAGGAATGCAGAAAATAACAGACAAAAATAAATGAAATCTAGATGAAGGCAAACAAGCAAGAACTACAAGCAAAACAACAAAGAAACACTAGATAACTTCATCTAGAAAGGGTCGGCGACAAAGCCACCTATGTTAGAGTATATTGACTGAGGAGTCAAGTGAGAACACTTGATCGTAGGTCATACTCATCGTTTAATCTCAAAATGGGGTTACCATTTTTCGTTTAAGCATTTTGATGTATTCACATCTTGTTGAGCTGCTTTGACCCATGACTTGGGGAAAAGCTTCTCTAAGATGGAATAACATACCTTGGGTGGTGGTGTTGATCTTGATCATGTAGTCAAACTTATGTTGGATGCTCAAGGTTGATGTAGTTCATCAAAAGTTGGGAGCGCCACTTGTAGTTTGAGTTCATCTACCTACATGGTTTAGTCTTGCAAGGAAGAGCACTTGTGTATCCAAAATGACAATAATGAAACTTGATACCAAATGAAATTTGATATATTGAAATTGTCAAAGGATATGTTGAAAGGATTCATGCTTCCTTGTCTTCAACCACCATATTGTAGAGACTTGGTGATGTAGAGATTGCTCAAGATGTGAGTGAGTTGCAATATCATAGATTTGGGCTCATCCAAGTACCTACAAGGGTTAGATAACATGCAAGGGTACAAGTATAGACCCGAGACATATGATCATCATAAGAGAAATATCAAGGATTAGTCAAAGGCTCATGCCTCGCATGTATCCAAATGGAGTTTTTACTCCAAGTTTGAGGCGCCAATGATGTTCAATTCACCTCTCAAAGGAAAAAAATACTTTCTCACCAAGCGGTTTGGTGAATATATCCGCCAATTGCTTATCGGTACGAACATGCTTAAGATTGATGTCTCCTTTAGCAACATGGTCTCGAATGAAATGATGACAAACTTCAATATGCTTAGTTTGAGAATGTTGCACGAGATTGTGAGCAATCTTAATGGCACTCTCATTATCACAAAGCAATGGAATATGTTTCACATATATCCCATAATCTTTAAGAGTTTGGGTCATCCAAAGTAATAGAGCACAACATGAACCGGCGGCGATGTATTTCGCTTCGGAAGTGGATAAGGATACCGAGTTTTGTTTCTTGGAGGACCAAGACGAAAGAGATCAACCAACAAATTGACAAGTACTTGAAGTAGACTTTCTATCAACCTTGTCACCGGCATAGTCCGAATCGGAGTAGCCAACAAGATCAAAAGAAGACCTCTTAGGATACCAAATGCCAAAGTTTGGTGTATGAATTAAGTATCTCACTATCCTTTTCACAGCCTTAACATGAGATTCTTTAGGGGGCGCTTGATATCATGCACACATGCACACACTTAGCATAATATAGGGACGGGAGGCACATAGATATAACAATGAACCAATCATAGAGCGATAAACCTTTTGGTCAACCGGTTTGCCATCCTTAGTCAAGTCAAGATGTCCACTAGCAGGCATGGGTGTTTTCATACCTTTGCTTTCTTGCATGTTGAACTTCTTGAATAAGTCCTTGGTATACTTTGTTTCGGAAACAAAGGTACCATCCTTAGTTTGCTTGATTTGCAAACCAAGAAAGAACTTGAGTTCACTCATCATAGACATCTCAAACTTCTCCGACATTAGCCTTCCAAACTTTTCACTAAAATGAGGGTTAGTTGATCCAAATATGATATCATCCACATAAATTTGGCACATAAATAGTTAACCATTAACCCTTTTAGTAAAAAGTGTAGAATCGATTTTTCCAATCTCAAAGCCTTTTTCAATAAGAAACTTGGTCAAGCATTTATATCGCGCTCTAGGAGCTTGTTTAAGACCATAAAGAGCTTTGTGAAGTTTGTAGACATGATCGGGTTTCTTGGGGTTAACAAAGCTGGGAGTTTGTTTAACATAAACTTCCTCCTCAAGATCGCCATTTAGAAAAGAAGTTTTAATATCCATTTGATATAGAGCAATATCATGATGATTGTCATAAGCAAGTAAGATGCGTATGGACTCAAGTCTAGCAACGGGGGCATATGTCTCACCATAGTCCATACCTTCGACTTGAGTGTAGCCTTGGGTGACGAGACGAGCCTTGTTGCGTACAACTTGCCCATCTTCATCTTGCTTATTCTGAAACACCCATTTGGTTCCAATGACATTTTGGTTGTTGACTGGCTTTTCTACCAATGTTCACACTTGGTTCCTCTCGAAATTGTGTAGCTCTTCATGCTTGGCATTCACCGACTCTGGATCATCAAGAGCTTCTTCAACCTTCATAGGTTCAATACTAGAGATAATTGAATAATGTTCACAAAAGTTAGCCAAACGAGTTTTAGAGCGAGTAATTCTCCCAGTTTGGATATCATCAAAGATTTGTTCAACGGGATGATCTCTTAAAACTCTTGCTCTAACTCATGGGAGCTTTTGTTTGGGTCGGGGTGAACATCCTCTTCATCATCTTGTTCCTCCTCTTGGACTTCTTAATTGTTGGTATTGTTGTTCCCTTGTGGAGGTGGAGAGGGAGTTGATGAGGTTCATCTTGGTGTATTTCCTCGTTTCCTTCATCTTGGCGTGGTCCACTTGTGGATGCCTCCAAGTCAACCTGTGGTTCACCTTGTCAGGAAGTTGAGGCTTCCACTTGAACGGACAAGGTACTTTCCTTCACCTCCATTGGGCGAATCTTGCCAATAGACAAATCTTGTATTGCTTCTAAAGGGTCTTTGTCTCCTACATCAATTGGAAATTGCTCTACTTGCGAGCCGTTAGATTCATCAAACTTCACATATACCGTCTCTTCAACCTTTCGGGTGAAATTTTTGTAGACACGGTAAGTGTGAGAGTTTGAGCCATAACCAAGTAGGAAACCTTCATTAGATTTTGGAGCAAATTTTGAACGACGATGCTTATCAAGAATGTAGCACTTTGAGACGAATACTCGAAAGTATCCAACTTGGGGTTTGTTACTGGTGATAAGCTCGTATGCCGTCTTACCGAGTAGCTTGTGAAGACATAGACGATTTGTTGCATGACAAGCTATCTCAACCGCTTCCGCTCAAAAGTGTTTTGCATCTTGTACTCATCAAGCATTGTTCTCGCCATCTCAATAAGTGTCCAGTTCTTCCATTGTTGAGGTGTGTACGTAGCCGAGAACTCATGTGAAATCCCTTCTTCGTCAAGAAAGGAATCCACATTGGCATTCTTGAACTCCGTTCCGTTGTTGCTGCGAACCTTCTTTATCTTCACTTCAAATTGATTTTGGGCCTTCCTAGCAAAGATTTTGAAGATCTTCTGGACCTGCAATTTATCATCAAGAAAGAACACCCACGTAAATCTTGAAAAGTCATCGACAATGACTAAACCGAATGAGTTACCACCGAGACTTTTGTAGGCGTTAGGACCAAAAAGATCCATATGAAGCAGCTCGATCCGTCTTCTCGTGGTCATGATGTTTTTCACGGGGTGGCTTCCTCCAACCTGTTTTCCTACCTGACAAGCACTGCAAAGTCTATCCTTGTCAAATATAACATCTTTAACTCCAAGGATATGATCACCTTTAATAAGCTTATCAAGATTTCGCATGCCCACGTGGCCTAACCTTCTATGCCACAACCAGCCTTTAGAAGATTTAGCAATTAAACAAGTTCTAGGTTGAGCCTTTTTAGTGAAATCAACAATGTATAGATCACCTCTATGTATACCGGTAAAGACCATATTATTATGTAACGCCCCAGATTCGATGCGCCAGGTGCCTCCCAGTTATTTGCCGTCGTTGCTATGTCATTTGCTTGCATGTTGCATTTTGCCATGTCATCACCTGCATTTCATCCGCATGTTTTTCAAAACTTGCATCCGTTCGGGTTCCGCCGGTTCTCTCCGATGTCCATCCTGAGTCCGGACACACTCGCACATGCCCGCGGCACCTCCGAGATATTATTTATTATAAGTGGCATAATAATGTTCTCGGAATGGGTTGCAACTTGTCGTGCGGTCTTATTATAGTGTAGACAGACCGCCTGCCAAGTTTCATCGCATTTGGAGTCCATTTGATAGCCCAACCGTTAAACCTACAACCGCAATATAGCCGGTCTATACGTCGGACGTTTTTGGTATCCGGAAACTGCTGTCGGGCCTCTCTCTCTCCTCTCTCCCGCAATCCATGGTCTCTCCACAGCCCACTAACCTCCCCTCCGAGCGCATCCATCTGATCGAGATCGGAGGGCTCCAAAAACGCCCCAAATCCTAAAACCCTAGCTCCTATCTATTTATAGATGCTTCCCCCTGCCATTTCTGGCCTTCTCCTTCCTTCCCCCCTCGGGATCCGCGCCACCAACCTCCCCTCCTCGATTTCCGCGCCGGCCCGCTCCTCCACCACCACTTGGTGCACCGCCAATCGCCGCGCCGCCACCTGAGGCGTCGCCCTGGCCAACCGGGCGCCGCCACATCACCTCCCCCGCCTCCCGCAGCCACTCAACCGCTTCCACGTCACCTCCCCAGCACCCAGCCACCGCACAGGCCCGCGGAGCCCATCGCAGGCCCGCCCTGGGCCAGATCCGGGCCCGGACGAGCCCGTGCCGCGCCGCTGCAGGAGCCCAGCCACGTCGCCTCCCCACGCCAGCCCCGCTTTCGCGCTGCCGCCCGGCTTCCTCGCCGCCGGCGCGCTTGTCTCGCCTCGCCGGCCAACAGAGGACCGCCGCCGTCCTGCAAGGTTGCCGCCTCCCTGTGCCTCCCTATCCCTCCCGTCTCTCCCTCTGGCTTCTCTCTCTCTCTCTCTCTCAGATCTCTCTCTCCCCCCTTGCAGGAAACCCCGCCGCCGCCGCCAGGAACCTCGTCGCTGGCCTCCCTCGGCCTCGGGATCATCGGATCCGGCTGTTCCCTCGCCGGATCTGGATGCCAGCGCCGCCCCCATGGCCTCCTCCGGCCTCGACGGCCCTTGACGGAGCCCCGCCACCGTTTGTCGCCTTCGTCTCACTCGGGAATGAGCGAGCGCTCGTGCCCCTGCTCGCTTGCCCGCTTGGGCCACCGGGTGGGCCCATAGCCAACCGCGGCCCAGCTCTCTAGGCCCAACCGTCCTCCTCACTGAACTGGGCCGAGCCCATGGTGAGCCGCCCGCAAACCCCCGCTCGTGCACAATTTAGTTATCCTGCGCGCAGTCCTTTTTTTCAGAAAACGACTAAGTCCTGCAATTTTTGCATATTTGCATGCCCTGTTCAACATGCCATAAATCCATGCATACTGCTCCGTTTCGTGCGTGTAATATGTCAAAATGTTCATTGAGAGATGCTGTACATTTCATTCCATTGCATCATGTTCATTTGAGTCCATCTTGATGCCTGAATCATCGTTGCAAGAGTGCTATATGATGTTGTCTGCTATCTGTTAACAGAACATGCTCATTTGTCACTTTTTGCCATGTTTGATGTGTGCATCTTATGAGGTTGATGTCTACATGTGTTTTGAAATATGCCATGTATTATTTACAGATGTGCTTACCATGTATTTTTGTGATCAATGTGGTGACTAGCACAAGCATGTAAACTAGGCTTCGTGATGTTGCTGATTTTAGTCCCTGTTCTGCTGTTATTTTGATGCAATGTAAACTTGATGCTACAGAGATATCCAAGCATATTTTGAGATACTTCAGTAGGGATGTTGTGAACATATGGTTATTGTCTATCCATTCATGCCCCTGTTTGCAATTATGGAGTAGTCTAGCATATCATTTTCTTGCTCTACTTTTGCTACACAATGTTTCCTGGCAGATTGTTTATATGTTATTCAATTTTGCCAAGGTTGTTGTAGTTGATCCTTGCATGCTATGAACTTGTTCTTGCCTTGGGTAGTTTCATAAACATGTCTTCTTGCTGATGCTATGCTTATCTTGTCATGCAATTACTTGTGGTGAGTGAATTGAGCTCGTGAAGTAGTGTACTTGTTGTTACTGTTTTGCTAGGCTGAATCTGTTATTTCGTGATGCTATGTAAACCTGCTGCTATAAGTCATTCTATGCATAATCTGGAGATGTTCACTAAGGATCTTTTGTTCTACATGTTATGATCTATCCATCCATGCCCCTGGTTACATTTATAGCCTAATGTAGCTTGTTGTAATCTTGCTCCAAAGTTGCTAAATAATGTTGCTGTCAGCCTGTTAACATTAAGTTCAGTTGTTGCCATGATTGTTGTTAGTTATCCATGCACCCTATGAACTTGCTCTTGCCATGCTTAGCTTAATAAACATGTATTCTTACTGTTGGTTGCCTTTTCATGCCATGTATTGCTCTGTGGTGAGTGCTACAACCTCATGAACATGCCTACTTATTGTTGTTCATGCCATGTATGGATCTGTCATATAACTTGCCATGTTTACATGGGTGCCATCATATCTTCTGATCCTTTTTGGCTTATGGTCAGTAAAGGACTTTTGTTCTATGAGTTTAGTAGATTCATTCCATGCCTTTGTTTGCCATGTTAATTTCCTGTAACATGTTGTTTGATAGCTCTAAACATTGCAACCTGATGTTATTTCTGCAAAGTCTGAACTGTTATTATTTGCAATCGTGCCATGTGTGTTTGAGCATGTTCTAGTGATTTCTGGAGATAGCTCAGTGTTCATGTTTTGTTATGCTTTACCTATAAATCATGCCCATGCATTTTGTTTTCATGTTGAGATGTTGTAGCATGTTGTTTTAGTGCTTGCAATATGCCTAGTTGCTGTTTTGGACAGATTGTTGCCATATCTTGTATAGTGTGTGTGTGTTGAACCGTTGCTCCGTTTTGAGTGTGCTCCATATGAAACTTGCTTGTTTTTGTGTGTAGCTTCATATTATCATGTTGCATCCTCGTTTTGAGGTGTTTGCTTGATGTTTGTATGCATTTTGCATCAATGTCATGTTTAACTTGTTTTCCTCATATCTTCTAGGCCGTAGCTCCAAACTAAATGAACTTTATATGTAACTTGACTAGAATCTCGTGTAGATCATCTTGGTGCATCTTAACTTGCTGTTTAACAACTTGAACATAAGGTTTATTCAGATCTGGACCAATTTCGAAATTTGCATATGAGGACTTACCGGAATTGTTATATGTTGTTCCCGGCCTCATTTATACTTGCCTTGATGTGTTGCTCTTGTTTGCTTCATCCCTTGCCATGAGTAGCTTCATGTAGCCTGGTCATGCATCATGCTTGGTTGTGCATCATGTCTTGTAAATGTGTGGTGTGTTTACCATGTTGTGTGCTGCTTCTTGTTAGTTCCTGTTTCGTTGCGATCGTGAGGATTCGTTCGTCTACGCTTGGTTCGACTTCATCCATTCGTCTTCTTCTTGGACTCGTTCTTCTTCCTTGCGGGATTTCAGGCAAGATGACCGCTACCCTGGATCTCACTACTATCATTGCTACGCTAGTTGCTTCGTTCTATCGCTATGCTGCGTTACCTATCTTTTGCTCCTCAAGCCTCCCAAATTGCCATGAACCTCTAACCTTTGACACCCTTCCTAGCAAACCGTTGCTTGGCTATGTTACCGCTTTGCTTAGCCCTCTTATAGTGTTGTTAGTTGCAGGTGAAGTTGAAGATTGCTCCATGGTGGACAGGATTTTGGTTGGGATATCACAATATCTCTTATATTTTTAATGCATCTATATACTTGGTAAAGGGTGGAAGACTCGGCCTTATGCCTGGTGTTTTGTTCCACTCTTGCCGTCCTAGTTCCCGTCATACCGGTGTTATGTTCCCGGATTTTGCGTTCCTTATGCGGTTGGGTGATTTATGGGACCCCCTTGACAGTTCTCTTTGAATAAAACTCCTCCAGCAAGGCCCAACATTGGTTTTACCATTTGCCTCACCACCACCTACTTTTCCCTTGGGAGTCGCTCTCTCAAGGGTCATCTTTATTTAGCCCCCCCGGGCCAGTGCTTGTCTAAGTGTTGGTCTGAACCGAGCTGCCTGCGGGGCCACCTCGGGGCAACTCGAGGGCTGGTTTTACTCGTAGCTTGACTTATCCGGTGTTGCCCTGAGAACGAGATATGTGCAACTCCTATCGGGATTGTCGGTGCATCGGGAGGCTTTGCTGGTCTTGTTTTACCATTGTCGAAATGTCTTGTAAACCGGGATTCCGGGTCTGATCGGGTCTTCCTGGGAGAAGGTATATCCTTCGTTGATCACGAGAGCTTATCATGGGTTAAGTTGGGACACCCCTGTAGGGTATAATCTTTCGAAAGTCATGCCCGCGGTTATGCGGTAGATGGGAATTTGTTAATGTCCGGTTGTAGATAACTTGACACCAGATCCGAATTAAAACGCATCAACCGCGTGTGTAGCCGTGATGGTCTCTTTTCGGCGGAGTCCGGGAAGTGAACACGGTTTTTGGGTTATGTTTGACGTAAGTAGGAGTTCAGGATCACTTCTTGATCATTGATAGCTTCACGACCGTTCCATTTGCTCTCTTCTTGCTCTTATTTGCGTATGTTAGCCACCATATCATGCTTAGTCGCTACTGCAGCCTCACCACTTTACCCCTTCCTTTCCTATTTAAGCTTTGCTAGTCTTGATACCCATGGTAATGGGATTGCTGAGTCCTCGTGGCTCACAGATTACTACAACAACAGTTGCAGGTACAGGTTTTGCGACGATCATGACGCGAGAGCGATGCTTGCTTGCGTTGAGTTCTTCTTCTGCTTCTTCGATTAGGGGATAGGTTCCAGGTCGGTAGCCTGGGCTAGCAGGGTGGATGTAGTTTGAGTTTCTGTTTGTGTTCCATCCATAGTCGGATGATGCTCTTATGTATTGTGATATTGTATTCGTGTGGCATTGTATGCCTCTTGTATGTATCCCCATCTATTATGTAATGTTGATGTAATGATATCCACCTTCCAAAAGCGTTTCAATATGCGGGTCTATCCTTGGTGGGACCTTCGAGTCTCTTTAGGATAGTATCACATATTGGGCGTGACATATTATTATCTCTTCGAAACACTTGGCAATCTACTTCAGTAAATAGGACGTTGAAACCGAAATCGGCTAGTCTAGATACGGAAAGTAAATTGTATCCAAGAGATTCAACGAGCATAGCATTTTGGATGGAGCTGTCATGTGAGATGGCCACCTTACCAAGGCCAACCGCCTTACCCTTTGAGTTATCACCACAAGTGACATACTTTCGAGGGCCGCCGTTATCAGCAAGCTCACGAAACATATCCTTGTCTCCGGTCATGTGATCAGTACATCCACTATCAAGAACCCATTCCTTTCCTCCAGCCATATAGCCATGAAGGTTAGCCATATAAGACCAAAGTGTCTCATAGACTCATCGAGATCAAAGTCACTATCATTATCCTCATCATAGTATCCATGTTCAACATCGTCTTGTGATTGATCATCACCTAGAGAGAGTGATTCATTAGATGTATGACCATGGCAATGGGTATCTTTATGAATTCTAATGACTTGTAAGATAATGCTACTAATGACTCCAACATCTCCTTTGGCACGCATAAGGTCATGAAGCTCAAATAGACAATCATCATATTTAGGATCACTAGGTTTCATTTTATGAAAAAGCTATGGACTTTTGAAGAATCACATCTAGATTTTTCAAGGAATAGTTTGGAAACCGTTCCTCAAGAAATCTCCATATGGTGTAAGCACATTCAAGAGTAGGCAAGCATACAATCAAATTTCTAGGCAATCCTCTAATGATAAGATTGATAGTTCTAAGATTGTGGATCATGTCGAGAGACTCATCGGGGGTAGTATGCAATGGATCAACAAGAGGCGCACAAGGGCTAGTAATGTACTTGTTTAAGTGATATTCATTGGAAATTTCAAGCATCTCATTTTTCTAAGCATTATAGAACTCTCCATCAAGCATAGGCACTCTAGGTCTAAAACTCCCCATCATAGACTCGTCCATGTTCCTCCAATGGTGATTAAACCAAAGCAATGGAGACCAATGCTCTGAAACCAATTGAAAGGATCGAGAAGAGGTTTCTAGAGGGGGGGTGGTTAGACCCTCAACAAGCAAAAGTAGCAGTTTTTAAGTTCTTCAAGTTGAGGTGGAGTTTTAGCACACGTTTAGGCATTCAAAATACATTTCAAGCAAGCATGGCAAGAGTATATGAGCAGTGGAAAGTAAGGTATGCAAGTTGCAAGAAAGTAAAGGGATGGGATTGGAGTGTGCAAACGCAATTGGAGACACGGAGATTTTTGGTGTGGTTCTGATAGGTGGTGCTATCGTACATCCACGTTCATGGAGACTTCAACACACAAAGGGTAACAGTTACGCGAGTCCATGGAGGGATCCACCCACGAAGTGTCCACGAAGAAGCAACGTTGTCTATCCCAACATGGCCATCGCCCAAGAAGGTCTTGCCTCACTTGGGTAGATCCTCACGAAGTAGGCGATCTCCTTGCCCTTACAAACTCCTTGGTTTAACTCCACAATCTTGATGGAGGCTCCCAAGTGACACCTAACCAATCTAGGAGACACCACTCTCGAAAAGGTAATAGATGGTGTGATGATGATGAACTCCTTGCTCTTGTGCTACAAATGATAGTCTCCCCAACACTCAACTCTCTCTCAAAGATTTGGCTATGGTGGAAAGATGATTTGAGTGGAAAGCAACTTGGGGAAGGATAGAGATCAAGATTCGTGTGGTTGGATTGGAATGTCTTGGTCTCAACACATGAGTAGGTGGTTCTCTCTTAGAAAATGAGTAGTGGAAATGTAGGCATGTTCTGATGGCTCTCTCCTGAATAGAGAAGGGGTTGGAGGGGTATATATAGCCTCCACACAAAATCTAACCATTACACACATTTGACCCAACTCGGTCAGACTGAATAGGTGAACTCGGTGAGACTGATTCAGTTCAAAATATGAACGTTAGGATTCTCGATGGGACCGACATGATCAACTCGGTGGGACCGATGTGCTAGGGTTAAGGCAAAACCTGATCTCGGTGTGACTGATTGCATGAACTTGGTGAGATCAATTTCAGCAATGAGCAAACAGAGAGTTGGTCAGGCAAACTCAGTGGGACCGATTGCACATTTTGGTAAGACCAAAATAATTGCAACATGCAATAGAGAGTTTGCAAGGCCATCTCGGTGAGACCGGGATCCTATCGGTGAGACCGAATTGATTAGGGTTTCTGGCATTGACTATATCAAGTAAACTCGGTGGCACCGAATGAATCAAATCGGTGGGGCCGAGTTTGACTTTAGGTTTTGGACATATGTGGAATGGAGAAATTGGTTGAGGGCTTTGGACCATATCACTAACCAATTTGAGCAAGTAGACCATTAAGCAACACCTCATCCCCTTTTAATAGTATTGGCTTTCCTATGGACTCAATGTGATCTTGGATCACTAAAATCGAAATGAAGAGTCTTGAGCTTTTGCCAATATTTGTTCTTAGCACCTTGAAGGGGTTCCACATCCTCTTGTCCATGCCACACCTTTGTTGAACTTTCTGAAGTATACTAGATGAAAATATTAGTGCAACAAGAGATATGTTGACATTAATTACCAAAATCACCCAAGGAGCACTTGTGCTTTCATTCATGATGCAGGTGTTGATAAGGAGTGCCAATGTTTTGGGAAACGTTGGTTAAGCTCCATTTCACCAAATTTCTGGCACTCGATATGTCGAATTACTAGCAAGGTCATGTCGATTTTTTTGGTACAACACATAAACTGATATATCTTGTTATATAGTTGCTTTCAATGAAATTGCTATGAATGATGCTTTTGAACGTAATTTTAGTGATTCATATTGTTTTCAATTTATAGAAAGTGGGCGCCCCTGAATCAAAACCCAACATGGTCAAAATACAATGGTCCGGCCTTCGTCGAGGCGGCAAACGCAGTGTTCGTAATGTGTGATCGCACGTGTTACTGTTATGATTTTTTTTGTTGATTTTTAATCTTCCATCTATGAACACAACAAATGAATGAGGATGAGCTTGATGGGATCCCCGAGTGCCCCTACTATTCCGATAACGGGTGTATGTGCGATGATCCTCATCTAGAGGATGATAGGTACTTCTCGCTAATGCTTAAAGAGGACTACAATTATTATAAGGTAATTTCTGCATATATTTCCTTCTTAACTAAACATGTCTGAAGATTTTTTTAACATGTAGTTTCTGGGTTTTTTTCTAAATCCAGCTAGTGCATCCCCTGCTATTCAAGACCTTTTGTCTTAGAGAAGCTGCATGTCGAAGACAGAGATGACATTTTTGAAAGGACTATTTACCTGAAGACGAAACACGGTTTTGTTTTTGAAGCTAGGATCTACAACGAATTAGATCAACATATTTTGGTTGCACTAATTGGAAAGGATGATGCAAGGCTTGCTGATTTCAGGAGGGTATGATTATAACCTTTGGTATTGGCATCTTTCAAGGCACCTTTCCTGATTTTGATCAAGACATTTGGGTGGAAATAGACATGATTCCTATTCTTTTTTCCGTGTGAGTTTCTTAAACATATTTGTTAAGTAATCTATCTTGAAATAGTTGTTATTCACTCCTAACTTAACATTTTAATAAAATCTACAACTTATTTTCTTTCTTGAAGAAAAATACGAAATATAGTGAGACATATTACACCGCTGGCTCTGAGCTTACTTGGGAGGAGAAGTCGTTTAAGGGCACTTACGGAGCTGGTCCAAATACTACACCATACATGCCAAACCAACATTCATAAAAAAAATGCATGGTATGATTTTGTACTATTATTGTGTCACTAGCCATCTTAAATAAACTACACTGCTTACTATGTTACTATGTTGTTCTTCAACAGAAGCTCCCAAGAGTTTTTGTGCCTATAGCAATGGATGAGAAAGGTGGGATGACAATTATTTGTCATTAGAAGACCAATTTCAAAGTCAGCTACTCGATGGCAAACCCACGAGATGGACGCCTCAAAATTGATAAATGGCGGTAAATATTGAATGAGCGCAGACCAGAAACTGAAGATTGGTGGATCTTTGTGCTCCACCATGGAGATGCAGGGGCATTCTTATTCTTTTCATTTTATCATAAAAGAGAGAAGCAGGCTCTACTTTGTCATTGTGAGGACTAATTAACTGGTGGATGTTTGTATCTTTAGTCGTGTTTTGCCTACTATGTGTTGGCTGCTGCCTAGCTACAAATTTTTAGTTGGGGCATTTGTAGTCATGATTGACAATAATTAGAGGTAGTGGTTAAAGTCTGCAACAACATTTCGTCATCTCTTATTCTTATCAATGTATTCTGGTCTGTGTTGTATGAAAAATCCAACCATGCACTGGTACGCGTCGGTGCTATACAAACAGTTTTTAACCCCTTTCCGCGACGACATTTGGAACCGTCGCCTGATGAGTGACGGTGATAGGGGGGTCCTTCCCACACGACCCAGAAACCGTCAAGGATATTCCCTCCTAGCACACACGCTCGGCAAAATGAGGTCATGTGCGATCGGCGAGTGATCAAATACGGAAATACATATAGTAGAGCTAAAAAACAATTATACATGTGAAATTGTTTCTGGTCGCAAGTACATCCCACACAGTCAGTCCCTGCTAAACGTTTTTGTTCGTATGTACACCCCACACAGTCGCTCCAAGAAAAATGTTTCTGTTCATAGGTACATCACACACAACTTTCCCCGTTAAATCGGTTGTGATAGCGTTGCCATTGCACACGATATTAACAATTTTATCCTTTGCATTATTGAATGCATCACACACGGTGCATAGAAGAAACTGTGTGACAAAGGTTGTCCATCGCACACATTTTTTATGTGGTAAACGTTTGCGCAAGGTGGCCTAATGCGAACAGTTTTCAAGAGAAGGTCGTGTGTGATTGTTCATTGACCCAACACGGTTTATTCCTAGAAACTGTGTGCGTTGCGTGAGGTCATTGCCCATGGTATTTTCTGAATAACTATTTGCAATAGCAAAACCCAATTAGTAGGCCAATTCGCCATTAGCAGGCTAATTACCCTATTATGAATAATCAATTTATTAATCTAATTGGCATTCATATTAAGCACATAATATATTTCATTTCCGTATTAAGGAAGTAGGATTTCATAATTGACATACATCAGAGTACAACATGATATAGCTTCAGCACTCAGCAGCCCCATTACACAACTACAACAGCACCAAGTTTCACATGCAACATGTAGAACCTTTCAAAATTAGCATCATAGACTTATATAGATAGATGCATCTCATCTGGAAAACTGCTGAAGCAGAAGGCGAATATTGAGCTTTCATTCATGTTGAAGGTCTTTGCAACTTTAGGCCAGTGCCTGTGGATGATTGACCGTCCGTCCTTCGTCCTCTTCAGGAACACTTCAATATTGAACCGTGGGTGTTGTATGAAAACCTTCCTCGCCTCTTGACCATAGAGGTGGTTTGAGAGGTACTCATCAGTGAACTACTTTGGAAAGGCCTGAAAACAAGGATGTGCATCTTTTCTGGCACCGTTGCCGGGGAGCAATAGCGTGGGGTTGGTATTCTCGTGTGTGCTTGTTTGCTTTCTTCACCAAGTAGATTTTGTTTTTCCTTTTTGTTTCTATTTAGTTGTGGGTGAAACATACAAAAAAATTAAGAATGAAAATACAAA
Source organism: Triticum aestivum (assembly GCF_018294505.1). Classification (NCBI taxonomy): domain Eukaryota; kingdom Viridiplantae; phylum Streptophyta; class Magnoliopsida; order Poales; family Poaceae; genus Triticum; species Triticum aestivum. The sequence goes on along the minus strand of NC_057801.1, from coordinate 445,640,023 downwards.
AAACTTTACTTACCGCTCATGCCTAAAAAGTTTTTCAAAAAGAGAAGTGATTGGAAAGTTATGCATTGAAGAAGTGAGGGTCGACCTTGAGCACTTGTGTTCATGCTCACGGAAACAGTGTAGAATTTTTCATGGAAGTTTCTTTTTAAATAATTATCCCCTTGTATATATCCATTGTATTTATAAAAATAATGTGCCAATCTTTGGTTTTTGGATGATTAGATTGCTTGTTTACTATGTGCAGAAAGAAAACAGAAACTTTGGCTATAGCGCGTGATTTTACATTTTTTTTTACTGGAAGGTCAAATGGGTCTAAAACTTTTTGCACATTACTTATGTACAAATTTTTCAAATTTTAAAATTTATTTCATAATTTGTGGAGTTACAGAAGTTTACTAAACTTCCAGATTACTACAGACTGTCCTGTTTTTGACAGATTCTGTTTTCGCGTGTTGTTTGCTTATTTTGATGAATCTATGGGTAGTATCAGGGGGTATGAACCATGGTGAAGTTGGAATACAGTAGATATAGTTCTAATATGAAAATGTAATGAGTTTGCAATAGTACCTAAAGGTAGTGATTTGCTTTAGTATACTAACGGATCTCACAAAGTTTTTGTTAAGTTTTTGTGGATGAAGTGTTCGAAGAACGAGGAGTTACCGATGTGAGAAGAATAAAGAGAGGCAAGAGTTCAAGCTTGGGGATGCCCAAGGCACCCCAAGCAAATATTCCAAGTATACTCAAGCATCTAAGCTTGGGGATGCCCCAGTTGGCATCCGATCTTTTTTCTTCAAAAATATCGGCATACCTCGGTTTTTGTTTTGTTCACATGATTTGTGTCCTTTCCGTTTTTGTTTTTCCTTTAAGAACCATGATAGTATGAGATAGCCCTTCATTGATTTACAGAATACTTCATGTGCTTCACTTATATCTTTTAAGTATGATCTTATAGAATTGCTCTTTGTGCTTCACTTAGATCTTTTGAGTATGGTTTTATAGAATGCTTCGTGTGCTTCACTTATATATTTTGAGCTTGGATATTGGTTAGTCTATATTAATTGTAGAATGCTCCATGAACTTCACTTATATATTTTGGAGTATGAATAATACTATCATCTAAAGCGGGTTTGGAAGAGTGTCAACTTTAGGAATTAGTGACCCCGCTATTCTGAATGAGAAGAATTTTGCTTATGTGGAGAGTAGAAAATTCTCTATGCTTGTAGATCATGAAAAGAATTATTTATGTGATGGTTATATTGATGAATTCATTCATGATTCTACTGAAAAATATTATGAGGGAGGAATATATGCTTGTAGGAGTTGCAATAATATCAAGTTTCCTCTCTATGTGCTTAAAGTTTTGAAGTTATACTTGTTTTGCCTTCATATTCTAGTTGATTCTTGTTCCTATAAATTATGTACTCATAAAATCCCTAGGCATAGGAAGTGAGTTAGATTTAAATGTACTAGTCATATTCTTCATGATGCTCTCTTTATGTTTCAATTCTTTTCATTTATGTGAGCATCATTGAAATCATCATGCCTAGCTAAAAGGCACTAAAGAAAAGCGCTTGTTGGGAGACAACCCAAAATTTATAATTACTGTTTTTGTGTTTTTACATGATTAAGCTACTGTAGTAATCATGTTTTATAGATTTTGTTTCAATAAAGTGCAAAGTAAGACCTTAGGGAAGACTTGGGTTAAAGTTAATGTGATCTTGCTATAAAAAACAGAAACTTTGCGCTCACGAGATTAGCTGCCATTTTTCATAGAAGAGTGATTTTGAGTTGATTATTTTTTAATAATATTAATAGAAAAATTACTCATGTCCACCAATTTATTTCATAATTTTTGGAGTAGCAGAAGTATGGTTTCTGTTCAGATCATTACAGACTGTTATGTTTCTGACAAATTCTGTTTTCATTGCATAGTTTGCTTGTTCTCTAGTTTCTATGGATTATATTTCTCAATATAAATGGTAGAAATGATATGTTACAGTAGGCATTGTGTGAGAACAATTATGAACCTTGTCTTTGACAGCACCAAAGTGAATGGTTTACTCTTTATCATACTAACCTATCTCACGAAGTTCCGTTAAGTTTTGTGTGATTGAAGTTTTCAAGCTTTGGGTGAGATATCAATATCAGGAGAATAAGGAGTGGAGATACCCTAAGCTTGGGGATGCCCAAGGCACCCCAAGGTAATATTCAAGGAAGACTCAAGTGCCTAAGCTTGGGGATGCCCCGGAAGGCATCCCCTCTTTCGTCTTCAGAACTATCGGTATACCTTACTCGGAGCTATATTTTTATTCGTGACATGTTATGTGTTTTGCTTGGAGTGTATTTTCAATTTTACTTGATGTTTGAATAAAATCATTGGATATGAAATATTGAATGAAATAGAATCCTCCCATGGCTAGTTAATTATTTGCCTACTCAGTGTTCTTCACTTATATCTTTTTGGAGTAGTTCGTCATTTACTCACGTGCTTCACGTATATCCTATGAGTAAATGGTTGAATGAATTGAATGTCATAAATCTGAATTTATATATGTATCATATGCTTATAACATGGGGAGTAATGACTTCACACATAATAAGTATAGGTAGTAAACTTATTGAAAGTTAGCAAACGTAGAATTGGTCACTTGAACAATTCATGAAAGAATATTGAAGGAAGAGAGATTTCACATATAAATATACTATCTTGGACATCTTTTGTAATTGTGAGCACTCATTAAAATATGACATGCTAAAAAGTTGATGTTGGACAAGGAAGACAACTTAACGGGTTATGTTTTCCTATATCTGAAACGCTATATTGTCTTGGATCATCCAACATGTTGAGCTTGCCTTTCCCTCTCATGCTAGCCAAATTCTTAGCACCAAGTAGAAATACTACTTGTGCTTCCAAGCATCCCTTAAAACGAGTTTTGCCATGAGAGTCCACCATACCTACCTATGGATTGAGTAAGATCCTTCAAGTAAGTTGTCATCGGTACTTACAATAAAAATTGCTCTCTAAATATGTATGATCTATTAGTGTGGAGAAAATAGGCTTTATACGATCTTGTGATATGAAGCAGTAAAAGCGATGGACTGCATAATAAAGGTCCCTATCACAAGTGGCAACATAAAGTGACGTTCTTTTGCATTAAGATTTTGTGCATCCAACCTTAAAATCGCATTACAACCTCTGCTTCCCTCTGCGAAGGGCCTATCTTTTAGTTTTATCTTCTACCTTATGCAAGAGTCATGGTGATCTTCACCTTTCCTTTTAAAATTTTATCCTTTGGCAAGCACATTGTGTTGGAAAGATCCTGATATATATATCCAATTGGATGTAAGTTATCATGAACTATTATTGTTGACATTACCCTTGAGGTAAAAGGTTGGGAGGCGAATCTATAAGCCCCTATCTTTCTCTATGTCCGATTAAAACTTTGAACCCATAAATATCACGTGAGTGTTAGCAATTGTGAAAGATTAAATGATAGTTGAGTATGTGGAGTTTGCTAAATCAAAGCTCTAACATAGACCCTTCCTGAAAATAAGATGAATTGCAATTGTTTGATGACTAAGAATATAGTTTGTTAGTTTCAAGAAAGTTTATGATCTATACTTTAACATGTGAATAGCTTGTTACTTGATCATAAAAAGTTTTATCAGATGAGCTACTGTTATGACATATAATGATTCTAGAAAAGGTGATTGAAGTTATCATTGATCAAACTTGTGCACTTGCTAGCATTCACACTTCATAAATTATTTCTTTTATCATTTACCTACTCGAGGATGAGCAGTAATTAAGCTTGGGGATGCCGATATGTCTGTAACGTATCTATAATTTATGAAATATTCATGCCATGTTTACAATAGTTTTATATGATTTTGGTATGATTTGATTAGAACTAACCCGGACTGACGATGTTTTCAGCAGAACTACCATGGTGTTGTTTTTATGCAGAAATAAAAGTTCTCGGAATGCGATGAAAATCAACGGAGAATTTTTCTGGAAAATATAAAAAATACTGGAACAAAAATCTACCAAAGGGGAGTCTTGTGGGCCCCACGAGGGTGGGGGCGCGCCCTTGTGCCTCATGGACTCTCCGTGGGCCCCCCTAATGTGAAATCGACGCCAACTCCTCCTATAAATACAGAAACCTTCGGGAAATAACCTAGATCGGAAGTTCTACGGCCGCAAGCCTCTGTAGCCACGAGAAATCAATCTAGGCCCTCTGTGGCACCCTGCCGGAGGGGGCCATCATCACCGGAGGCCATGGAGGAGGATCCCGGAGGGGCCATCATCGCCATGAAGGCCAAGGACCAGAGGGAGAACCTCTCCCCATCTAGGGGGAGGCCATGGAGGAGGAAGCACAAGGGGGAGAACCTTTCCTCCTCTCTCTCGGTGGCGCCGGGGTGCCATCGGGAGGGGAATCATCGCCGCGGTGATCGTCTTCATCAACATCACCATAATCATCACCATCCTCATCTCTTTTACGAGTTCCACTCTCCCGCACCCTGCTGTAATCCCTACTTGAACATGGTGCTTTATGCCACATATTATGATCCAATGATGTGTTGCCATCCTATGATGTTTTGAGTAGATATCCTTTGTCTTTGGGTGATTGATGATCTAGATTGGTATGAGTTGTATGTTTTATTTTGGTGTTGTCCTATGGTGCCCTCCATGTCGCGCAAGCGTGAGGGATTCCCGCTGTAGGGTGTTGCAATATGTCCATGGTTTACTTATTGTCTGCATTGCTTGAGTGACAGAAGCATAAACACGGATAAGGGGGTCACGGTGTATGGGATAAAGGGGACTTGATGCTTTAATGCTATGGTTGGGTTTTCGAAAGCACAAGTGCTCCCTGGGTGATTTTGGTAATTAATGTCAACATATCTCTTGTTGGACTAACACTTTTACCTAGTATGTTTCAAATAAGTTCAAAAATGAAGTGGCATGGACTAAAGGATGTGGAACCCCTTCAAGATGCTAAGGACAATGGATTGGCTCAAGCTTCAAGCACAAGACTCTACATTTTATATTTTAGTGATCCAAGATCACATTGAGTCTATAGGAAAAGCCAATACTATCAAGAGGGGATGAGGTGTTGCTTAATGGCTTGCTTGCTCAAAGTGCTTAGTGATATGCTCCAAAGCCCTCAACTACTTTCTCACATCCACATATGTCCTAAACCAAAAGTCTAACTCGGCCCTACCGATTCTTTCTATCCGACGCCACCGAGTTCAGATGTCTTAGCCACTGCCACAAACCCTAGGAAAATCGGTCTCACCGATAGGGATCTCGGTCTCATCAAGATGGCATTGTAATCTCTCTATGTATGTCCATTACCAAAATCGGTCTCACCGAGTTTGAGTAATCGGTACTACCAAGATTACAATGCAAACTCTCTGTTCCTCTTCATAACATTTCGGTCCAACCGAGATGAGCGAATCGGTCCCACCGAGTTTGCCTAACCAACTCTCTGTTTAGCTTATTACCAAAATCGGTCCCACCAAGTTTGTGTAATCGGTCTCACTGAGATTACATTATGCCCTAACCCTAACCATATCGGTCCTACCGAGTTGCATGTCGGTCCCACCGAAAATCCTAACGGTCACTAGATTTGCTAAATCAGTCCGACCGAGTTTATCAATTCGGTCCCACCGAGATTGGCAAGTTGTGTGTAACGGTTAGACTTTGTGTGGAGGCTATATATACCCCTCCACCTCCTCTTCATTTGTGGAGAGAGCCATCAGAACGAACCTACACTTCCAACTTACATTTTCTAAGAGAGAACCACCTACTCATGTGTTGAGACCAAGATATTTCATTCCTACCATATGAATCTTGATCTCTAGCCTTCCCCAAGTTGCTTTCCACTCAAATCTTCTTTCCACCAAATCCAAATCCTGTGAGAGAGAGTTGAGTGTTGGGGAGACTATCATTTGAAGCACAAGAGCAAGGAGTTCATCATCAACACACCATTTGTTACTTCTTGGAGAGTGGTGTCTCCTAGATTGGCTAGGTGTCACTTGGGAGCCTCCAACAAGATTGTGGAGTTGGACCAAGGAGTTTGTAAGGGCAAGGAGATCGCCTACTTCGTGAAGATCTACCGCTAGTGAGGCAAGTCCTTCATGGGCGATGGCCATGGTGGGATAGACAAGGTTGCTTCTTCGTGGACCCTTCTTGGGTGGAGCCCTTCGTGGACTCGCGCAGCCGTTACCCTTTGCGGGTTGAAGTCTCCATCAACGTGGATGTACGATAGCACCACCTATAGGAACCACGACAAAAACATCCGTGTCTCCAATTGCGTTTGAATTCTCCGATCCCATCCCTTTACATTGTTGCAAGTTTCATGCTTTACTTTCTGCTGCTCATATACGCTTTTTGCGTGCTTGCTTGTTATGTATTGTGATTGTTAAACTTGTGCCAAAAACTCCACTCTAACTTAAAGAAATTAAAAACTGCAACTTTTGGTACTTAGTGTCTAATCACCCCCACCTCTAGACACCTCTTCTCGATCCTTTCAATTGGTATCAGAGCCTTGGTCTCCATTGCTTTGGTTTAAACACCATTGGAGGAAGATGGATGAGTCTACTTTGGGGAGTCTTAGACATAGAGTACCTATACTTGATGGAGAGTACTTTCATGAGTGAGAAAATGAGATGCTTGGGATTTTCAATGAATATCATTTGAACAAGTATATTGCTAGCCCTTGTGCACCTCATGTTGATCTTATGCTGTCGGATGTTGGGATCCGGCAGACCCTTAAGGTTCGAACTCTGGGGTGCGCACGAAGATCTCTCCCCTACCGACCTACGTCCGATCGTCTCATGAGATCTAGGCTAAAAATGATGAACAACACGAGGGACACAAGATTTATACTGGTTAGGGCCACCGTTGTGGTGTAATACCCTACTCCAGTGTGTGGTGTGGTGGACTGCCTCAGGGGCCGATGATGAACAGTACAAGGGAAGAACAGCCTCGCGAGAGGTGTTCTTGAGCTGGTGCGGTGGACTACCTGGGTGAGTTCGATCGCCTCTCTCTCTCTAATGAGCTCTTGGTGAATCCTCCCAAAAACTGGATCCCCCTCTACTGTGGTGGCTAGTCCTATTTATAGAGGCCCTGGGCCTCTTCCCAAATATTGAGCGGGAAGGGCGCCAACAACGGCCATTTCGAAGGGGAACATCTAGTACAAGTTATCCTGACTAAAGTTGGTCTTCGACTGGCGATGACGCCGTCTTGGGCTCCACGGTGAACTCCATCATGCCGCTCCACTGGTCTTGGTCTCGTTGCACTGGAATGGCAACCTTTGCCTGATGCCTCGGTACTCCACGCCTGTGCTTGCCCCCTTTGCACCGAAGAGGAAACAAGGACACTGCGCAGGCCGGCGCCCGCCTGGTCTCGATCGTCATTGCTTGCATCACGATCACCTCGCGAGGTACCCTACCTTGATCTCTCCGCCTCCTCGCGAGCCTTCCTGGCAAGGCTGCTCCTGAGGAAAGCCTTGCATCGTCTGCCCCGCGAGGCTTGGCCCCTCGCGAGGGTCTTGAGTCTTGTGCTGATGAAGATGGGTCGTACTAGGCCTCCACTTGAGCCACGCCGTAGGCCGCAGGTAGGCAAGTCTGGAGACCCCCGTTCCCAGAACGCCGACAGTAGCCCCTGGGCCCAAGGCGCGCTCGGACTTGGCTTCACAAAGAAGCGAAGGGGCAAGTGCGGAGCGTTGTGGGCCCCATCAGCCTACGGCCTTGGGCGCCGCGTGGCGGTTGATTGGACGTGGGCGTCTCCGCTTCCCCATGCTGCCTCGGCAACCGCTCGACTTAACAAGTCCCTGCATGCAAAAATGGATCATGATTACCTGAGATCGTGGTGGCCGACAGTTGGCCTCCTCCGGACTATAAGTACGGTCGGGCGAGAGCCCCCACAGTCCATCTCTTCCTGCTTCTCTCTTTCTTCTTCTTCCTCGCCCTTGCTCCACCTTACGCCAATGGCGCCGATCCGCCGGTTTTTTGCCGAAGAGAAGGGGAAGGTTCCCCGAGAGGGTCCCGATCCTCTCCCGCCGAAGAAGCGCCCCATCTCCGGCCGCTGCAGCGCGATAGCATGGTAGGAGATGTCGCGGCCCAGGTACGAGCGGCCGCTGTCTGGGTTTCCGCTGCCTTTGTGTCGGATTTCGGGTTCCGGTAGACCCTTGAGGTACGAACTCTGGGGTGCGCACGAAGATCTTTCCCCTACCAACTCGCGTCTCGATGGCTCGCAAGGAATCTAAGCTAGAAAGAAGAACACACAAGGGACATGAGGTTTATACTGGTTCAGGCCACCATTGTGGTGTAATACCCTACTCCAATGTGTGGTGTGGTGGATTGCGTCAGGGGCTGATGATGAACAATACAAAGGGAGAACAGCCTCGCGAGGGGCTGTTCTTGAGCTGGTGCGATGAACTGCTTGGTTGAGTTCAGTCGCTTCTCTCTCTATTTCTCTCTGATTGATCTCCCCTCTGCCCTGTGGTGGCTAGCTCTAATTATAGAGGGAGGCCATGGGCCTCTTCCCAAATAACGAGCGGTAAGGGTGCCAAAAATTGGCCATTTTGAAGGGGAACATCTAGTACACTTATCCTGACTAAAGATGGTCTACGGCTGCCAAAGGCTTTGACAATGATGCCGTCCTGGGCTCCACGATGACCTCCATCCTGCCGTTCTGGTGGTCTTGGTCTTGTTGCACCAAAACGGTAACCTTTGCCTGATGCCTTGGTCTGTGCTTGCCCCCTTTGCAACGAAGGGGAAACAAGGACACTGCGCAGGCCGGCACCCGCCTGGTGCCCGCCTGGTCTCGATCGTCATGGATTGCGTCACGGGCTCCTCGCGAGGTGCCCTACCTTGATCTTTCCGCCTCCTTGCGAGCCTGCCTGATGAGGCTGCTCCTGAGGAAGCTTCCTGTCGTCCACCCTGCGAGGCTTGGCCCCTCGCGAGGGCCTTGAGCTTGAGCTGATGAAGCTGGGCTGCACCGGGCCCTCACTTGAGCCACGCTGCAGGCCGCAAGCAGGCAAGTCTGGGGACCCCCGTTCCCAGAACGCCAACAGTAGCCCCCGGGCCCAAGGCGTGCCCGGACTTGGCTTAGCAGAGAAGAGAAGGGGCAAGTGCGAAGCGCCGCGGGCCCCAATAGCCTGAGGTCTTGGGCGCCGCGTGGCGATTGATTGGACGTGGGCGTCTCCGCTTCCCCACGATGCCTCGGCAACCGTCCATCTGACAAAAAGAGGTGCCCGTGCCAGACTCACTTGCTTTGTTCTCGTTCGCCTTGCTCCAGATCCCCTTTCTCGCTCTTCTCCTTCCTGCTCCCGAAAACCTCCAGATCTGTCTCAATCCTTCCCTTCCGGCAAGCCATGGCGCCTCGCAAGACCCCGACCGAGGCCTGGTACTCGCCGGCTCTGGATCCCCCGAACTTGTCGGAGAAGAACCTCGCCCTCACGCGCCTGATGATGGTGGCGCAGGGCAATGAGGGGGCGACTTTGCTTAAGGCCGGCTCCGACCAGCCTGAAGGCAAGGGGAGCACCTTCTACCCTTTCTTTGTGAGCGCCATCATCGCCGGTCTGGTGCCTCCTTTTTCCGAGTTATTCTTTGTTGTTCTTCGCCAATACAACTTGCAAGCTCTGCACCTCCACCCCAACTATGTTCTTCTCCTGGCGATTTTCGCCTACTATTGTGAGGCTCGCGTTGGGGTAAAGCCTCAGTGGCCTTGCTGCGTCACTACTTTTCCCTCTGGGTTTCTCGTGCCCATATCTCCGCATGCGCGAGCTTTATCGCATACTCCAACTCCAATGCCATCTCAAAGCCTGGGAAGAGGATCAAAGGCTTCCGGAGCAAGTGGGTCATGGTGGATGTCGGGCGCCTCCACCCCCGACTGGTGCTGCCTACGGGGCAGCCCAAGGCCATTGACGCGTGGTCTCGTGCGGAGCTTGTCGACCCTCGCGGGAGGGCGGTGCTGAAGAGGATGAATGCGGACCTGAGGCCAGGCAACTTGGGGGCAGCGAAGCTGACCGGGGCCACGCTCCTGAGGGAGTTCCTAGAGAACCGGGTGGCTCCACTCCGGGAGCACTCGCTCCCATTGTGGAGGCATGGAGAAGCGGACACCGCCCTTTGCCTAAGCTCCGAGGCCCTGGCCGACGAAGATCTGGTCGCGGCTCTCCACTCCTTGGTTGGGGGAGACGTGGCAAGCCTAGAGGGCGCTCCCATCCCCCTGTTCCTTCGCGATGGCTGGGAGCAGGTGGTGAACGCCACGCCCACCTTTAACGGTGAGGGGCTGGTGCCCGCAGAAGCTCCCGGGGATCTGGCGGCGCTGGCGACGGTGAATGTGTCCTCCGGCGACTCCAGCAGGAGTGAGGAGGAAGAAGAGGAGGAGTAAGAAGAGTCTGACTCTAAGGCGACTGATGAGGAGTTGGGGGAGTCCTTCCCTCGGCACAGGTCCCGCGCCCTCCGCTCCATGCCGGACGACGACGAGGCCGGCGCCAGGCGAGGAGGGGAGGATTCTCCCTTGGTCCCAAGGAAGGTCAGGTCGGGGATGGTTCTCCCAGGGTCTTCTTTGATCCCGGGGCGGTCTGAGGCCAGCTCCGGCCCTCCCGACGCGCCTTCTGCCTCCGGGCCTCCCAAAGCCGATCCTAGCTGTAGGCTCTCGGAATTCAAGTTTGGCCGGAGGCTGCTTGAGTCCGTGAACGACGACCAGTAAGTGCTCGATCCGCGCTTTGCCTTGTTTCTGCCGTCGAGGCTTGACGTCTGCATTCTTTTGGCCAGGCCGGCACCTGTGGCAAAAAGGTTGAAAGGGGCTTCTGCAGCCCTGCTTGAGGCGAGTTCGTCTGCCAGGGCAGCACCCTCATCCGCGGGGAAAGGAGGCAGCGAGGCTCGTGCCTCCCTTGCCCGGTCATCTTTGCGAGCCCAGCAGGGACACTCCGGCGAGGAGTCAGCCCCTGTGGCCCCGCTGACTCTAGAGGTGCCTGCGCTTGACGCTGTCACTAAGGTCTCCAAGGCCCAGGGGGCCCCTTCCTCCCAAGCCGTGATCACACTGCCGCCCTCTCCGCCTGCTCCACCGGCTCCCGTCCCTTCTAATCCCTCTGTCGTCCTGGACTAGGCTACCAACGACTGAGCCGGCTGCGGGAGGATCTTCGGAGCACGGACCCCCGCCTGGTGGTAGGGTGCCTGGAGCTAGCTTCTGGCTGGGCCCGTTCTGCCGCCTCCGTTCGAGCGGCGCTAAGCCAGGCTGCGTCGGCCTCCGATATGGAGAAGCAAGCCGCCTGCCAGGCCAAGGCCGCTCGTGACGCTGCCCTGGGCGACGCTGCGGATGCCTAGGGCCGCTACAAGGCACTGGAGGTCGAGCTGCAAGGCTTGCGTGACGAGCTCGCCAAGGAGGTCCGCGGCGGCCAGGAGAAGGAGAAGGAGATGAAGGCTCGGGAGGCTGACGTCAGGGACCGGGACGCCGAGCTTGATGACCGCCATGGTCGGTTGGAGACGCTGGAGCAGTCACTGAAGGCAGAGAGGACCGAGCTAGACGGCAAGGTGAAGGTCCTGGCCGAGGATCGAGTGGCCTTCGCGAAGCTGGAGGAGAAATCTCATGCCGCACTGAAGACGCTCTATGAGGGCGGCTTAGAGAAGCCATTGGCTGGTGCAGAGGACGGCCCTGCCGAGCTGCTTCCCTTCCTGGTCTGTGCACTTGAAGATGTCGCAGACGGCCTCGGTCCCACGGCGGAGGCCGAGGCGCGTGCCCTGTCTTCTGCAGTGCTGACGCGTGTCCTCAGCCACGTCTACCTTCACGACCCCAGCGTCGACCTCGACAGCCTGCTGGAACCTGTGAGCGGCGACCTTGCTGCCGCTGCTGCTGAGGCCGTGAAAGGCCGAGCCGAGGCTTTGCTGGGGAGGTTCCGCGCCTTCAGCACCTTGCCCGGGCGTGGTGCCGCCAGCTCCGCGGCCTCAGGAGGTGGAGCCGCCCAGCGTGACTCCACCACAGGCGGCGGCGCCACTGGAAAGTGAACCCTTCGCGGCTTCTGTCCTATTTTTACTCCTGCAACATGCACCATGCCTCATGGAGGCGTTTAAACTTGTGTTTGGCGTTGTGAAACAATCTATGGCTTGTAATATTTGCTTTTGAATTCCCTGGAATTTGCATTTTCCCCTCTTATTTGCTTGTGTTCTACGTCGGCAGGGCCCGGCCCCGCGCATACCTCAGCCGCCGTTAGCCCCGACCAGAAACCAGGACGGGACTAAGGAGTGAGGGGCTACGTGGCAAGTTAGGCTCCTGAGTCGCGATGCTCAGGAGTCCCCCTTGACGCACGAACAACAAGTAGGGAAGGGAGGCATAGGAGTGGATTTGTCGTTCTATGTCGGCAGGGCCCAGCCCCGCGCATACCTCAGCCGCCGTTAGCCCCGACCGGAAACCAGGATGGGACAAAGGAGTGAGGGGCTACGTTACTAGTTAGGCTCCTGAGTCGCAATGCTCAGGGGTCCCCCTTGATGTTCAAACAAGTTTTCCTACCTCGGCTCCGCACGGGGAGGGGCGCGCGATGAACAGGTCCGAGGGACCTGGCTGGGTGGCATGCACCCGGGCGTGGCCTAGGCGCAGCCCCCGTGTCCAGCCCCCTCGCGCGGCACTCCCAAGGGGAGGCGTTGCGATGGTGCCAGGCACTGAGCTCTGGGCTCCCTAAGGTTGGTACGGCCGTGGGCCACCCTCAGTTGTTTATCACCAACGTGGAGCATAGTGCTTCAGTATGTGTACGGGCATAGCCGCTCCTCGGCAGTGTCGTCAGCCAGCGCGGAGTATGGTTCTTCCACTGGTGCATGGGAGGGGGCTCCGTGTACAGCCCCGCCCTGACATGTGGCCGGCACGGTAGGGCTAGGAGAGGTGTATCTGGGCACCCGTGAGCCAGCGCGGGACTCAAGGGGCCCTACCTCGAGGCGGGTTGCGCATGGCTCTTGGCCTTTATCAATGGTATGTTCCTGCAAGGTGGTTAGAATGCAAATGCTCTACGTCCTCAGGTCCCGGCCCTCGAGCAAGCTCAGCCACCGCTGGTATGACAGGTCGTGATGCCGTGGGTCAAGGCCAGGGGGTGAGGGCTGGAGAGCCAGTAAGAGCCCATGAGTCGTGATGCTCAGGCACCCCCCTTTTAACATGCAAGCGCTTTGCATGAGAGTGGAGAGGTCCGCGATAAGCAGCATATGATAACCATGGGAATCAGGTTAAGCGCGGAGGAGCAAATCCATTTCAGATAGATGCGGAAAAAGCAAACGCCACTGGGTCAGGCCCGAGCGGCTTGGGGATAATGCAGCCCGAGGGGCGCCCCCAACAAGGTAAGCAAAGAACATGAGAAAACGGATACATGCCGCAGGGACGGACCCACGCGACCTGGGAATGATGCAGCCCTGTGGGCGCTCCCAGCTGAAAATGGAACTTTGAAAGATGTCACCTGATACCGTTGGAGATGAAGTGATGCTGAAGTAGCGGACGACGCGTGGTGAGGAGGTCGACCCTCACGAGCTCCCGGGCCCAGGAGCCTCAGGAGGCTCAGGGGGCACAGGTGGATCCTCAAGGGCCATCTCCATCTCCGTCAGGACCGCGTGATGCCTGACCTCCTGAGCCTCCAGAATGCTCCTCAGCAGGCGCTGACGAGCGGCGGTCGTGTTCGGCAGGCCGAAATGCATGCGAACGTAGCTGTGAGGTGGACCCTTGCAACGCCCCACGCGTGAAGGCCAGAGGCGCTCCTGAGACGCAGCTCGGTTGAGACCTGGCACATCGATGCAGACGCGCAGTCCGCCATCCTCTCCTGGATGGGGGGCTGCGGCGGGTAGGCGGCAGCTGCCGCGCATGACTCTTGACTCCTGTAGCTCCTGAATGTTTCTCGCGATGAACTCCTGAGGGTTTGACCTTCCTTACCTCATACCTTCCTGAGGGAAACATGCTTTGAAGCACGCCTCCAAGTGGTGCCCGAGCACCTCCCTCGTGACCTTGGCAAAGTCGGTGGCTCTCCAAGAAAGAGCCCCCGAGCCCTGCCCGACGAGGGCGCCGGGCGCGCCTTCCTATGGGACAGAGGGTGGCGCCCCTGAACGGGCGTGAATCCTGACGCAACGCCTCCGGAGGTGCCTACCCCCTAAGGGTTTGGGCCAGGTGAAGTCTTCTTCTTCTTAGGGACTACCTCGGGAAGTCTTCCGCTCCTGTGATCTGGGTCTTCGATTGCCGTGGCTTGGAAGGCACGCTCAAGAGAACACATTGCATCCCTTTCCTCACAAGGTACTGTGGTAACTCCACCGCTTCCTGGCATCTTGAGGACATTGTAGCCATGGTGAGTCACTGCCATGAACTTAGCCAGGGCTGGGTACCCGAGGATGGCATTGTATGGCAAGCGAATGTGGGCGACATCAAAGTCAATGAGCTCGGTGCGGTAGTTTTTGCGTTGCCCGAAGGTGACTGGAAGGCGAACCTGCCCTATCGGAATAGTGGAACCATCAGTGACTCCTGAGAAAGGCTTGGTCGGCTGAAGCTGATCATATGGCACTTGGAGATTGTTGAATGTCTCGACGGACAGGATGTTGAGTCCTGCTCCGCCATTGATGAGGGTCCTGGTGACTTGCACATTGCTGATGACTGGGGAGCAAAGCATCGGGAGGACTCCGGCCGTTGCTGCGCACTTGAGCTGATCCGCTGAGCTGAACGTGATAGCGTACGCAAACGACCTGAGAGGGCGCGTGGCCTCCAGCTTGGGGAGGACTGCATTCACCTCGCGAGCAAACTGCTTGAAGATGCATTGTGAGGCCGGGGCTTGGGCGCCGCCCAGGATGCAAGCGATTGTGCGCGGCTCCTGGAAGCCCCCAGCCCCCTCGTCCTGATGCTGGTCTTCTTTCCTTCTTGGCGGTGGTGGCAGAGGAGAGAGGCCTGCGTTTCCGTGCGGGCGGTCCTCACGAGGCTGATCCCTCCAACCTCCCTCGCGAGGCTGGTCCTGCCAACGATCCTCGCGAGGTCAGTCACGCCACCCTTGGCGAGGGCCACGGTCTTCCCATCGTCCTCCACCTCTTCCTCCTCCTCGGCCATAGCCCCGTTCGTTGCGCTCAGGGCGTCGTTCGATACGCTCATCTCGCACGGCCCTGAGCTCTTGGCATTCATTGGTGTTGTGGGTGTGGAGGTCGTGGTACACGCAGTACCGGCTGCCCTTAAATGACTCAGACTGATCCCTGTCTCGCTTGGTGTCTGGCTCTACCGCGAGCACAGTAGCTCCCTTACGCTTCACGTCCTTGACCTTGGGCTTTTCTGGATCAGCAGCCGGAAGCTCAAGGAGGGAGAGGCGCCCTTCCTCAGCCCTGGCGCACCTAGTCGCCAAGTTGAACAGCTCCAGGGATGTGCACAGGTCTTCCTGGATTGCTAGCTCCTCTTTCATCTTGATGTCACGCACGCCATCAGAGAAGTCTGAGATGATGGCTTCCTCAGTCACCCTGGGGATCTTGAGGCGGGCGTTGTTGAAGCACTGGATGTACTTCTGCAGGGTCTCTCCTGGCTGTTGCTTGATGCGGCACAGGTCACTCATGGCCGGGGCCGGTCGCGAGTGCCTTGGAAGTTGGCGATGAAGCGAGTGCGCATCTCGTCCCAGGAGGAGATCGTGCCAGGAGCCAGGTTCAGGAGCCAGGTGTGGGCACCGTCCTTGAGCGCCATGGGAAACCAGTTCGCCATGACCTTTTGGTCCCAGTTGGCGGCTTCGATGCCCAGCTCGTAGAGCTGTAGGAACTCCGCGGGGTCTGCAGTGCTGTCGTAGCGAGGGGCAGGTCAGGCTTGAACTTGTCTGGCCATGCGACACTGCATAGCTCGGGGGTGAAGGCGCGGCAGCCTGCGGTGGACACCGGAGCCCTTTGTTGGTGCGGGGCTTGCTCCTGGGGATTCCCGTGCACCGCTGCCTGGAGCAGTGCGGGGTCTTGACGTGGTGGCGCAGGGATGCGGTCATGGCGCACCAGTGCTGGGAGCAGGCGGGCACCTTCTTGGGGACGAGGGATTTCTTGGCAACTCCATTCTTGCCGTGCAGGCGCCGAACATGGAGGGTCTCGTCCTGGGGCCGCGCACCTTGGAGCCAGGGTGCCTTCTTGGGGAGGAGGTGGCGGAGGCACCTCTTGATCCTCGTCTCCTGCGCAGGATGGAGGGCGAGGCAGCGAGAGAGATGGCAAAGGAGAGCCCCCTGCGGCACTGACGATCTTGGTGATGCAGGTGACCTAGTCCTCGTAGAGGTCGTCGACGGGACGGTAGTGCAGGAGCTCACGCGCCAGGAGCAGCGCAGCGTGCGCGTCCGTGGGGGCGCGACGGGTGTGGGACGACGAACCGGTTGGAGTCAGCGACGGGGTGGCGGTCCGGCATTCCCGCCGCACCGAAGGATGCACGGATGAGGCTTGCTGCCCGTTCCCCGCCGGGCCGGTGGCGGCGTTGGCGGCAGGCGACGGGGAACGATGGGGGCGTCCGCCGATGGGCACCATCTAGGCGTCGCGGGTGGCGAGAGTAGCTCGACGCTCGGCGCGAGCCCGACGAGCGTCAGCCATGGACACGATGAAAGATCACACGCGAACAGCGGAAGAAAGATTCCGGTGCACCCCTACCCGGCGCGCTAAATGTCGGATTTCGGGTTCGGGCAGACCCTTGAGGTTCAAACTCTGGGTGCGCACGAAGATCTTTCCCCTACCAACTCGCGTCTCAATGGCTCGCAAGGAATCTAAGCTAGAAATAAGAACACACAAGGGACATGAGGTTTATACTAATTCAGGCCACCATTGTGGTGTAATACCCTACTCCAGTGTGTGGTGTGGTGGATTGTCTCAGGGGCTGATGATGAACAATACAAAGGGAGAACAGCCTCGCGAGGGGCTATTCTTGAGCTGGTGTGATGAACTGCTTGGGTGAGTTCAGTCGCTTCTCTCTCTCTTTCTCTCTGATTGATCTCCCCTCTGCCCTGTGGTGGCTAGCTCTATTTATAGAGGGTGGCCCTGGGCCTCTTCCCAAATAACGAGTGGGAAGGGCGCCAACAATTGGCCATTTTGAAGGGGAACATCTAGTACACTTATCCTGACTAAAGTTGGTCTACGGCTGCCAAAGGCTCTAACGATGACGCCGTCCTGGGCTCCACGGTGACTTCCATCCTGCCGTTCTGCTGCTCTTGCTCTTGTTGCACCGAAATGGTAACCTTTGCCTGATGCCTTGGCCTGTGCTTGCCCCCTTTGCATCGAAGGGGAAACAAGGACACTGCACAGGTCGGCGCCCGCCTGGTCTCGATCGTCATGGCTTGCGTCACGGGCTCCTCGCAAGGTGCCCTGCCTTGATCTCTCCGCCTCCTCGCGAGCCTGCCTGATGAGGCTGCTCCTAAGGAAGCTTCCTGTCGTCCGCCCCGCGAGGCTTGGCCCCTCGCGAGGGTCTTGAGCTTGAGCTGATGAAGCTGGGCTGCACTGGGCCCCCACTTGAGCCACGTCGCAGGCCGCAGGCACGCAAGTCTGGGGACCCCCATTCCCAGAATGCCAACACCTTGTACGCCTGAATCGAGGGCCTTGGAGGAGGAGACACCGAGCAACACCGACGACGCCGACGGCGAGTCACGGCGGTGCACATCGTCACCCCTGGCGTCCATGCCGAGGGCTCTTCCCGCGAGTTCGTGCTTCACGCCGCCATGCCTCCGTGCTCTTGGATTCGCCTTCCTCCCTCCTTCACCTTCGAGATGCCGCTGAGTAGATCTCTCGAGCTCTGGCTGCAGCACACTGACTGCAGCACCCTTGCGACTGGAGCGAAGGTTACGGTCATCGCTCCGGGCAAGGTCTACATGACCCGAGGCTGGGGCGAGATCATCCGGGTCTGCCGGACAGGGGGTGCCCTTGTAATTCATCTTGAATACGACGGCGCCTCCTTGATGTTCTTCAAGGTCTTCGACGCGGAAGGACGCCGGCTGGAGTGTTGACCCAAGGAAAGCGGCCGGGGGATCGACGTGGTGAGGGCCAGGCCTGCCCATTGCTTCCCCAGCAGTTCCTCAAGCAGCAGCGGAGGAGATGGAGAATCCAGCGACTCCGCCAAGCTTCACGTGACCCCGGAGACGAGAGATGACAGCTACGAGCCCCCGAGATCGCGTCGCGCTCGGAGAAGGGCGGCTGCATCTGACCGTTGATGCAGCTGATCTGGATGGGGTTGGCGCTGATGCCTAGCGGCCCACTGTTGATGATGGCGTCTCCTCCGGAGGCGCGCATAGTTAGTGCTCCTTAGACTAGCACCTTTTGGTCCCTGTGAGGAATCGAATTGACACCCCATGGGGCTATGTAAGGCGCCTGCCATGTCTGTGAATTTTATGTCCTTATTATGAATTGATGCGAGGTGCGTATCCTGTTCCAGCTTAGCTCCCCCTTTCTTTCCTCACGAGGGCTTGGTGCTCTACGCCGACAGGCCCCGGTCCCCAGGCAGGCTTCAGCCGTCGCTGGTATGCCAGGTTGCGATGTCGTGGTCAAGGCGAAGAGGTGAGCGGCCCGAGGTCCAGTAAGAGCCCCTGAGTCGCGATGCTCAGGAGGTCCCCCTTAGCGCTCAAGCAGCCTCCGCTGGGAGAGAAAGGAAGGCAGCGTCGCCGTGATAGAGCTGCACTAGTCGTGGAATTAGCGCCGTGTTGATTTAGCTTTTTCTGAAGCGTGACTTATCTCATGAGCTTGGAGTAGTTCTTCAGCGAGGTGACGGGCCTGCGCGCCGGCAGCTGGGGTGTTGCTGGGTCAGGTCCTCGTGAGCTTCTCCCCTCTTCTCTGCACTTTCCTTCATGCTCTACGTCCTTAGGTCCCAGCCCTCAAGCGAGCTCAACCGCCGCTGGTATGACAGGTCGCGATGCCGTGGGTCAAGGCCAGGCGGTGAGGGCTGGAGAGCCAGTAAGAGCCCGTGAGTCGCGATGCTCAGGCACCCCCCTTTTAATGTGCAAGTGGATCATTCGGGAGAGAGAGGGAGGGAGCTCACGACTCCCCTCCCCATGTTTATCCCCTGAGTGGATCCTGTACACAAACACGAGGAAAGCAAGGCCTGCCATTACGGTTGCCAACCAGCCATTGGTTGCTCCGAGGGAGTGATTGAGGCACTAAGGACCTGGTGAGGTAGCGTATTTGCGGGGCTGCCGCGGCCAGAGCTCGACCACTCAGATTTGTCAGCGTTGCAGGGACGGACCCATGCGCAAGCGCCGTGCTAGAGCGAGAAGCTCCAAAGGTAGGTGTCAATCGAGCAGGCGATCATCTCAAGCAGGTTAAGTATGAAGAAGCAAATCAACTTAGATAGGTGCAGAGAAAAGCAAATGCCACTGGGTCTGGCCCGAATGGCTTGGGGATGATGCAGCCCGAGGGGCGCCCCCAACAAGGTAAGCTGAAGGCAATAGCAAAACGGATACATGCCGCGGGGACGGACCCACGCGACCTGGGAATGATGCAGCCCAGAGGGCGCTCCCAGCTGAAATGAAACTTGAAAGAAGTCACCTGGTCCCATTGCTGTGCGAGGGTCAGAGTAGCTGACGATGCAAGGTGAAGAAGCCAATCCTCACGAGTCCTCGGAGCTCTGAGCCTAGGGTGGTTTGCGAGGTCCGGGCGGCTCGGTGAGGTCCATCTCCATCTTCTCTAGGAACGTGTGATGCTTGGCCACCTGAGCTTCCAGAATGCTTCTCATCAGGCGCTGGTGGGTTGCCGCCGCGTTCAGCGGGCCGAAGGGCATGCGAACGTAGCTGTGCGGCGGGCCCACGCAACACCCCACACGCGAAGGCCAGAAGCACTCCTGAGAAGCGACTCGATTGAGTCTTGGGTAGTCGATGCAGACGCGCAGCCCTCCATCCTCACCTGGATGGGGAGCTATGCCGGGCAGGCGGCGGTTGCCGCGCATGACTCTCGATTCCTATAATTCTTGAGCGACCTTGGTGATGAACTCCTGAGGGTTGGGGCCTCCTTGCCTTACGCCTTCCTGAGGGAAACGTGTCGTGAATCACGCCTCCAAATGGTGCCCAAGCGCCTCCCTCGTGATCTCGGCAAAGTCAATGGCTCCCCAAGAGAGAGCCCCCAAGCCCTGCCCGAGGAGGGCGCTAGGCGCGGATTCCTATGCAATGGAGGGTGGCGCCCCTTGGATGGGCGCTTGTCCGGACGTGGCGCCTCCAGAGATGCCTGCCTCCTGAGGCCTTGAGCCAGGTGATGTCTTCTTCTTCTTGGGAGCTGCTTCTGGAAGATTTCCACTCTTGCTGGCTGGGTCTTTGATTGACGCGGCCTAGAAGGCGCGCTCGAGGGAGCACACCGCATCCTTCTCGTCACAAGGGACTGTGATGACCCCGCCACTTCCTGGCATCTTGAGGATGTTGTAGCCATGGTGAGTCACTGCCATGAACTTAGCTAGGGCTGGATACCTGAGGATGGCATTGTATGGCAGACGAATGTGGGCGACATCGAAGTCAATGAGCTCGGTGCGGTAGTTGTTGCGCTGTCCAAAGGTGACAGGAGGGCGGACTTGCCCTATCGGTACAGTGGAACCATCAGTGACTGCTGGGAAGGGCTTGGTAGGTTGAAGCTGATCATATGGCGCTTGGAGATTGTTGAACGTCTCAACGGATAGGACGTTGAGCCCTGCCCCACTGCGATGAGGGTCCTGGTAACTTGCACATTGCTGATGACCGGGGAACAGAGCATCGGGAGGACACCGGCCGTTACCGCGCACTTGAGCTGATCCGTAAGCTGAACGTGATGGCACATGCTGACCACCTGAGAGGGCGCATGGCCTCGAGCATGAGGAGGACTGCATTCACCTCGCGAGCAAACTGCTTGAACATGCGTTGAGAGGCTAGGGCCTGGGCGCCGCCCAAGATGCAAGCGATTGCACGAGGTTCCTGGAAGCCCCCAGCCCCCTCATCCTGATGATAGTCTTCATTCCTTCATGATGGTGGCGGTAGAGGAGGGAGTCCTGCGTTGCCTTGCAGGCGATCCTCACGAGGCTGATCTCTCCAAGCTCCCTCGCGAGGCCGGTCACGCCACCCTTGGCGAGGGCCACGGTCGTCCCATCGTCCTCCACCTCTTGCTCCGCCTCGGCCATAGCCCCGATCGTTGCGCTCGAGGCGTCGACCGACACGGCCCTCTCGCATGGCCCTGAGCTCTTGGCATTCGTTGGTGTTGTGAGTATGGAGATCATGGTACACACAGTACCGGCTGCCCTTGGACGATTCTGGCTGGTCCCTGCCGCGCTTTGTGTCCGGCTTTGCTACGAGCACAACTGCTCCCTTGCGCTTCACATCCTTGGCCTTGGCTTTCTTCTCTTTTGGGTATGTTGCTGGGAGCTCGAGAAGGGAGAGGCGCCCTTCCTCAGCCCTTGCGCACTTGGTCGCCAGGTTGAACAGCTCCAGGGACATACACAAGTCCTTGTGGATCGCCAGCTCCTCCTTCATCTTGACGTCGCGGACGCCATCAGAGAACTCAGAGATGATGGCCTCCTCGGTCACCCTGGGGATCTTGAGGTAGGCGTTGTTGAAGCGTTGGATGTACTTTTGCAAGGTCTCTCCAGGCTGCTGCTTGATGCGGTGCAGGTCACCCACGGCCGATGGATGGTCACGTGTGCCCTGGAAGTTGGCGATGAAGCGAGTGCGCATCTCGTCCCAGGAGGAGATCGTGTCGGGAGGCAGGTTCAGGAGCCAGGCGTGGGCGCCGTCTTTGAGCGCCATGGGAAACCAGTTCGCCATGACTTTTTCGTCCCCGTTGTCGGCTTCGATACCTAGCTCGTAGAGCTGTAGGAAATCCGTGGGGTCTGCAGTGCTATCGTAGCGAGGAGGCAGGTCAGGCTTGAACTTGCCTGGCCAGGTGGAACTGCGTAGCTCGGGGTTGAAGGCGCGGCAGCCTGCGGTAACCACCGGAGCTCTCTGCTGATACAGGGCTTGCTCATGGAGATTCCCACGCGCCGCTGCCTGAAGCAGCACGGGGTCTTGACGTGCTGGCGCAGGGATGCGGTCGTGGCGCGTCGGTGCCGGGAGCACGCGCACGCCTTCTTGGGGACGAGGGATTTCTTGGCAGCTCCTTTCTTGACGTGCCGGCGCCGGACGCGGTGGGTCTCGTCCTGGGGCCGTGCGCCTCGGGGCCAGGGCGCCTTCTTGGGGAGGAGGTGGCGGAGGCACCTCCTGATCTGTGCCTCTTGTGCAGGACGGAGGGCGAGGCAGCGAGAGGGACGACGCACGGGGAGCCCCCTGCAGCGGTGACGAGCTCGGTGATGCGAGCAAGCCACTCCTCGTAGAGGTCATCGATGGGATGGTAGTGCAGGAGCTCATGCGCCAAGAGCAACATGGCGTGTGCGTTCGTGGGGGCGCGACGGGCGTGGGAGGACGAACCGGCTGGAGTTAGTGACGGGGTGGCGGTGCGGCCTTCCCGCTGCACCGAAGGATGCAGCGACAAGGCCTGCTGCTCATTCCCCGCCGGGCCGGTGGCGGCGTTGGCGGCAGGCGACGGGGAACTACGGGGACACCCACCAACGGGAGCCGTCTGGCGACGCGGGCGGCGAGAGCATCCCGACACTCGGCGCGAGCCCGACGAGCGTCAGCCATGGACACGACGGAAGATCGAACGCGAAGCAGCGGAAGAAAGATTCCGGCGCACCCCTACCTGGCGTGCCAAATGTCGGATGTTAGGTTCCGACAGACCCTTAAGGTTCGAACTCTGGGGTGCGCACGAAGATCTCTCCCCTACCAACCTGCGTCCGATCGTCTCGTGAGATCTAGGCTAAAAACGATGAACAACACGAGGGACACAAGATTTATACTGGTTCGGGCTACCGTTGTGGTGTAATACCCTACTCCAGTGTGTGGTGTGGTGGATTGCCTCAGGGGCCGATGATGAACAGTACAAGGGAAGAACAGCCTCGCGACAGGTGTTCTTGAGCTGGTGCGATGAACTGCCTGGGTGAGTTCGATCGCCTCTCTCTCTCTCTCTCTAATGAGCTCTCGATGAATCCTCCCAAAAACTGGATCCCCCTCTACTGTGGTGGCTAGTCCTATTTATAGAGGCCCTGGGCCTCTTCCCAAATATTGAGTGGGAAGGGCGCCAACAACGGCCATTTCGAAGGGGAATATCTAGTACAAGTTATCCTGACTAAAGTTGGTCTTTGACTGCCAAAAGCACTGGCGATGACGCCGTCTTGGGCTCCACGGTGACCCCCATCCTGCCGCTCCGCTGGTCTTGGTCTTGTTGCACTGGAATGGTAACCTTTGCCTGATGCCTCGGTACTCCACGCCTGTGTTTGCCCCCTTTGCACCAAAGAGGAAACAAGGACACTACGCAGGCCAGCGCCTGCCTGGCGCCCGCCTGGTCTTGATTGTCATGGCTTGCGTCACGAGCACCTCGCGAGGTACCCTGCCCTGATCTCTCTGCCTCCTCGCGAGCCTTCCTGGCGAGGCCGCTCCTGAGGAAAGCCTTGCGTCATCTGCCCCATGAGGCTTGGCCCCGCGCGAGGGTCTTGTGTCTTGTGCTAATGAAGACGGGACGTACTGGGCCTCCACTTGAGCCACACCGCAGGCCGCAGGCAGGCAAGTCTGGGGACCCCCGTTCCCAGAACACCGACATATGCATCCTACCCTTGATGAGTCAATTGACATGATTCACAATCTTAGAACTGTTGAACTTATCACTAGAGGCTTGCCTAGAAACTTGATTGGATGTTTGCCTACTCTTAAGTGTGCCTACACCATATGGAAATTTCTTGAAGAATGTTTTCCAAATTATTCCTTGAAAAATCTAGATGAAATTATCCATAAGTCTATTGCCTTGAGTAAGATGAATTCCAGTGATCCTATGTTTGGTGATTGTCTATTTGAGCTTACAAATCTTATGCGTGCCAAAGGAGATGTTGGAATTATTAGTGATATTGTTTCCGAAGCTATTAAAATTCATAAAGAAGATCATTGTCAAACTCACTCTAATGAATCACCCTCTCTAGGATTTGATCCAGCACTTGACGATGTTGAACATGGATACTATGATGAGGATGATGATAGTGACTTTGATCTTGATGATGCAATGAGACACTTTGGTCTTATGGCAAATCTTCGAGGATATATGGCAGGAGGAAAGGAATGGGTTCTTGATAGTGGGTGTACCGATCACATGACCGGAGATAAAGATATGTTTCGTGAGCTTGCTGAAAACGATGGTCCTCGAAAGTATGTCACTTCCGGTGACAACTCAAAGGGTAAGGTGGTTGGCATCGTTATGGTGGCCATCTCACATGATAGCTCCATTCAAAATGTTATGCTCGTTGAATCTCTTGGCTACAACTTACTTTCCGTATCTAGACTTGCTGATTCCGGTTTCAATGTCCTATTTACTGAAGTAGATTGCCAAGTGTTTCGTAGAGATAATCATTAAATTGTCTTTACCGGTATACGTAGAGGAGATCTTTACATTGTTGATTTCACTAAAAAGGCTAAACCTAGAACTTGCTTTATTCCTAAATCCTCTAAAGGTTGGTTATGGCATAGATGGTTAGGTCATGTTGGCATGAGAAACCTTGACAAGCTTATTAAACGAAATCATATCCTTGGCATTAACGATGTCATATTTGATAAGGATAGACTTTGCAGTGCTTGTCAAGCAGGTAAACAGGTTGGAGGAAGGCATCCCGTGAAGAACATCATGACCACAAGGAGGCCACTCGAGCTACTTCACATGGATCTTTTTGGTCCCAACGGTTACAAAAGTCTTGGTGGAAATTCTTTTGGTCTAGTTATAGTTGATGATTTTTCAAGATTTATGTGGGTGTTCTTTCTAGATGATAAATCGCAGGTCCAAAAGATCTTCAAAAACTTCGCTAGGAAGGCCCAAAATCAATTTGAAGTGAAGATCAAGAAGGTTCGCAGCGACAACGGAGCAGAGTTCAAGAACGCAAATGTGGACACCTTTCTTGACGAAGAAGGGATTTCACATGAGTTCTCGGCTACGTACACACCTCAACAAAATGGAGTTGTTGAGAGGAAGAACCGGATGCTCATCGAAATGGCGCGAACGATGCTTGATGAGTACAAGACGCTGAAGCACTTTTGGGCAGAAGCGGTTGAGACAGCTTGTCATGCAACAAATCGCTTGTACCTTCACAAGCTACTCGGCAAGATGGCATACGAGCTCCTCACCGGTAACAAACCCCAAGTTGGATACTTTCGAGTGTTCGGCTCAAAGTGCTACATTCTTGATAAGCGTCATCGTTCTAAATTTGCTCCTAAGTCTCATGAAGGTTTCCTACTTGGTTATGGCTCAAACTCTCACACTTACCGTGTCAACAATAATTTCACCCGAAAGGTTGAAGAGACGGTAGATGTGAAGTTTGATGAATCTAACAGCTCGCAAGTAGAGCAATTGCCAATTGATGTAGGAGACAAAGACCCCTCAGAAGCAATCAAAGACTTGTCTATTGGCAAGATTCGTCCGACGGAGGTGAAGGAGAGTACCTTGTCCGTCCAAGTGGAAGCTTCTACCTCACGACAAGGTCAACCAAGAGTTGATATGGAAGCATCCACAAGTGGGACACACCAAGATGAAGAAAATGAGGAAGTACACCAAGATGAACGTCAACAACCTCCTTCTCCACCACGACAAGAGAACGACAACGCCAACGATGAAGAAGGCCAAGAAGAAGAACAAGATGAAGAAGATGTTCAACCAAGACCCAAGCAAAAGCTTTCACGAGTTCGAGCAAGAATTGCTAAAGACCATCCAATCGAGAAAATCTACAATGATATCAAAACCGGGAGAATCACTCGCTCTAAAACTCATTTAGCTAACTTTTGTGAACACTATTCATTCATCTCTAGCATTGAACCTATGAAGGTTGAAGAAGCATTGGAAGATCCGGATTGGATAAACGCTATGCATGAAGAGCTACACAACTTTGAGAGAAATCAAGTTTGGACATTGGTTGAGAAGCCCGACAACAACCACAACATCATCGGTACCAAATGGGTGTTCGCAACAAGCAAGATGAAGATGGACAAGTAGTTCGCAACAAAGCACGTCTCGTCGCCCAAGGCTACACACAAGTCGAAGGTATGGACTATGGTGAGACTTATGCTCCCGTTGCTAGACTTGAGTCCATTTGCATCTTACTTGCCTATGCTAATCACCATGATATCACCTTGTACCAAATGGACATTAAAAGTGCTTTTTCTAAATGGTGAAATAGAGGAGGAAGTCTATGTTAAGCAACCTCCCGGCTTTGTTAATCCTAAGAAACCTAATCATGTTTACAAACTTCACAAAGCTCTTTATGGTCTTAAACAAGCTCCTAGATCTTGTATAAATGCTTGACCAAGTTCCTTATTGAAAAAGGCTTTGAAATTGGAAAAATAGATTCTACTCTTATTACTAAAAGGGTTAATGGAGAATTATTTGTATGCCAAATTTATGTCGATGATATTATATTTGGATCAACTAACCCTCATTTTAGTGAGAAGTTTGGAAAGCTAATGTCGGAGAAGTTTGACATGTCTATGATGAGTGAACTCAAATTCTTCCTTGGTTTGCAAATCAAGAAAATTAAGGAAGGTACATTTGTCTCTCAAACAAAGTACACCAAGGACTTATTGAAGAAATTCAATATGCAAGAATGCAAAGGTATGTCTACACCCATGCCTACTAGTGGACACCTTGATTTGACCAAAGATGGTGAACCGGTTGATCAAAAGGTTTATCGCTCTATGATTGGTTCATTGTTATACCTATGTGCTTCACGTCCCGATATTATGCTAAGTGTGTGCATGTGTGCACGACATCAAGGTCCTCCTAAAGAATGTCATCTTAATGTCGTGAAAAGGATAGTGAGATACTTAATCCATACACCAAACTTTGGCATTTGGTATCCAAAGAAGGCCTCTTTCGATCTTGTTGGCTACTCCGACTCGGACTATGCCGGTGACAAGGTTGATAGAGAGTCCACTTCAGGTACTTGTCAATTTCTTGGTAGATTTCTTGTATCTTGGTCTTCCAAGAAACAAAACTCAGTATCCCTATCCACCACCGAAGCAGAATACATCGCCGCTGGTTCATGTTGTGCTCAATTACTTTGGATGACCCAAACTCTTAAAGATTATGGGATATATGTGAAACAAGTTCCATTACTTTGTGACAAAGAAAGTGCTATCAAGATTGCTCACAATCCCGTGCAACTTTCTTGAACTAAGCATATTGAAGTTCGTCATCATTTCATTCGAGATCATGTTGCCAAAGGGGACATTAATCTTAAGCATGTTCGCACCGAAAAGCAATTAGCAGATATTTTCACCAAACCACTTGATGAGAAAGTGTTTTGTAGGTTAAGAGGTGAATTGAACATCATTGATGCCTCAAACTTGGAGTAGGAACTCCATTTGATACATGCAAGACATGAGCCTATGACTAATCCTTGATATTTCTCTTTTGATGATATTATGTCTTGGATATATTTGCACCTTTCATGTTATCTAACCCTTGTAGGTACTTGGATGAATCTAAGTCCATGAGATTGCAACCCACTCACATCTTGAGCAATCTCTACATCACCAAGTCTCTACACAATGGTGGTTGAAGACAAGGAAGCATGGAACCATTCAAACATATCCTTTGACAAATTTATTATTAAACTTCATGATTGTCATTTTGGATACACAAGTGCTCTTCCTTGCAAAAACTAACCCATGTAAGTAGATGAACTCAAATTCCAAGTGGTGCTCCCAACTCTTGATGAGCTACATCAACTTTGAGCAACCCACATAAGTTCAACTACAGTATCACGATCAACACCACCACCCAAGGTATGTTATTCCATCTTAGAGAAGATTTGCTCCAAGTCATGAGTCAAAGAAACTCGACAAGATGTGAATACATCAAGATGCTTAAACGAAAAATGGTAACCCCATTTTGAACTTAAACGATGAGTATGACCTATGATCAAGTGATCTCACTTGACTCCTAAGTCAATATACTCTAACATAGGTGACTTTGTCACCGACCAATTCTAGATGAAGTTCTCTTGCGTTCTTTTCTGTGCTCTTGCATTTATCTCTTGCATATTTGTTTCCCCTTTCTTTCTTTTTTTTTAAAAACTTCATCTAGATTTCTTTTCTTTTCTATTTCTTCTGCATTCCCTGCATCAAATTCATTGCAAATCTTTCAGTTAATTCCTTGAAAATCCTTATGAGATCTTACTTGTCTAGTGAGCTGAGGTGACAAGTGTTTTCTCTGTGATGAACTCGATCACATCGGTCTCTTGTTTTCGGTCCAACTGAATTCTTTCGGTGCAACCGAAGCATACCACTCGATGCCACCGATTTCACTACAGGAAAGACATTTTGCCTTTTGTTCCTGCATACTTTTGATCTAGCTCCACTCAATGAATCTTGTCCTCTACCAGCATCACATTTACCTTAGTGCTTTGTGCTGTGACTCAAGGACCAAACCCATTCACGACAAATTCCAAAAGACCCTTCTTGGAAATTGATGTCAAAGGGGGAGAGAGAGATCACATCAAAGCTTAATCATATCTCTAGGGGAGAGAATACTCAAGGAGAGAGTAATCTTCAAGGATCCCAGATGCTTGGTGTTCAAGAGGAGAGATGCTACATGTCTTCTTGAGGGGAAAGACATGTTCATATGTGCTTATTTGCATTAGCTCTGTTCATTTGTTTCTTTGAGCTCTGATTTTCTGTTCCCTATCTTCTCCCAGTATCCCATGCTAGATTCAGGGGGAGCAAGACATCTAAGGGAAAGAAATTCTTTAAATTCATTGCATATCTTTACCTTTGGTGGCCATGTCTATATCAAATGTGGTACTTAGTACTCACTCTCTACATGTCATCCCAGTCTTGGTACTCTTGTGGTTCTTTCTATTTGCTCTGCTAGTAGGTGCATCTGTGTTATCTAACCTTATTTTCACAGGTTCATTCCATCCTAAGCCAACTCAAGACCACAAGGTAAGTATATGCATCACAATAATGTGTATGAGGAATTCTTGCTCATGTACATACTATTTGCAAGAAGGACTCATGAGCATCAAGGTACATTTCCCACATTCACATATTTTTCTCTGATGCATATAGCCAAGATACATGTAACACATTGCCTACTCTGTCATGGTTATGCTCTCACATGCTTCTATATTCCATATTCACATGATTGCATACATGTAGGGGGAGCCTATGCTTGTTACATGTCTTTCCAAAGCTTTACTTGTTATTCTCTATATCTTCATCTGAATCTTTGATGTATGTTGTCATCAATTACCAAAAAGGGGGAGATTGAAAGCACAAGTGCTCCCTGGGAGATTTTGGTAATTAATGTCAACATATCTCTTGTTGGACTAACACTTTTACCTAGTATGTTTCAGATAAGTTCAACAATGAAGTGGCATGGACTAAAGTATGTGGAACCCCTTCAAGATGCTAAGGACAAAGTATTGGCTCAAGCTTCAAACACAAGACTCTACATTTTATATTTTAGTGATCCAAGATCACATCGAGTCTATAGGAAAAGCCAATACTATCAAGAGGGGATGAGGTGTTGCTTAATGGCTTGCTTGCTCAAAGTGCTTAGTGATATGCTCCAAAGCCCTCAACTACTTTCTCACATCCACATATGTCCTAAACCAAAAGTCTAACTCAGCCCTACCGATTCTTTCTATCTGGCGCCACCGAGTTCAGATGTCTTAGCCACTGCCACAAACCCTAGGTAAATCGGTCTCACCGATAGGGATCTTGGTCTCACCGAGATGGGCTTGTAATCTGTCTGTGTATGTCCATTACCAAAATCGGTCTCATCGAGTTTGAGTAATCGGTACTACTGAGATTACAATGTAAACTCTCTGTTCCTCTTTGTAACATTTCGGTCCAACCGAGATGAGCGAATTGGTCCCACCGAGTTTGCATGACCAACTCTCTGGTTAGCTTATTACCAAAATCGGTCCCACTGAGTTTGTGTAATCGGTCTCACCGAGATTACGTTATGCCCTAACCCTAACCATATCGGTCCTACTGAGTTGCATGTCGGTCCCACCGAAAATCCTAACGGTCACTAGATTTGCTGAATCGGTCCGACCGAGTTTATCAATTCGGTCCCACCGAGATTGGCAAGTTGTGTGTAACAGTTAGATTTTGTGTGGAGGCTATATATACCCCTCCACCTCCTCTTCATTCGTGGAGAGAGCCATCAGAATGAACCTACACTTCCAACTTACATTTTCTGAGAGAGAACCACCTACTCATGTGTTGAGACCAAGATATTCCATTCCTACCATATGAATCTTGATCTCTAGCCATCCCCAAGTTGCTTTCCACTCAAATCTTCTTTCCACCAAATCCAAATCCTGTGAGAGAGAGTTGAGTGTTGGGGAGACTATCATTTGAAGCACAAGAGCAAGGAGTTCATCATCAACACACCATTTGTTACTTCTTGGGGAGTGGTGTCTCCTAGATTGGCTAGGTGTCACTTGGGAGCCTCCAACAAGATTGTGGAGTTGAACCAAGGAGTTTGTAAGGGCAAGGAGATCGCCTACTTCGTGAAGATCTACCGCTAGTGAGGCAAGTCCTTCGTGGGCGACGGCCATGGTGGGATAGACAAGGTTGCTTCTTCATGGATCCTTCTTGGGTGGAGCCCTCCGTGGACTCACGCAGCTGTTACCCTTCGTGGGTTGAAGTCTCCATCAACGTGGATGTATGATAGCACCACCTATCGGAACCACGACAAAAACATTTGTGTCTCCAATTGCGTTTGAATTCTCCAATCCCATCCCTTTACATTCTTGCAAGGTTCATACTTTACTTTCCGCTGCTCATATACTCTTTGCATGCTTGCTTGTTATGTATTGTGATTGTTAAACTTGTGCCAAAAACTCCACTCCAAGTTAAAGAAATTAAAAGCTGCAACTTTTGGTACTTAGTGTCTAATCACCCCCCTCTAGACACCTCTTCTCGATCCTTTCAGTTTTCCTTTAATGATCTTTAGTAGTTGCGGATGCTTGCTAGAGTTCCAATCATAAGTGCATATGATCCAAGACGAGAAAGTATGTTAGCTTATGCCTCTCCCTCATATGAATTGCAATAGTGATTACCGATCTTGTTAACAATTGCCTAGGACAATTCCGCGCACCGACCCATCATTATTCCACACTCGCTATTTATAATATTTAGTAATATATTCTAACTTTATGATAACAGCACCTAATTTTATATTTTAGCTCTCCGATATCATGGAAAGTTATCCTCTTCATACCCACAATGTAGTTTTATTTCTCGTTTCTAGTTGGAAGAAAACGTTCGGTGTACGTAGAGTCTTATCAGTGGCAGATAGGGCTTGAGAGAATATTGATCTTACCTTTAGCTCCTTGTGGGTTCGAAACTCCAAACTTATCACATCCACCTTTGGAAATTGCTACGATGATTCCCTGCACTTGGGGATTATCAGTGCATAAATATCTTCTCTATATTGGAAATGGGGCAAAGGAATAAAAAAAGGCAAGGTATAATAATTAGTGCCATCTTGTAGTGAACTGATGTCTCCTTCATTGTGCAGACAAAGATCTTGTTGTTTTTTGTCGCTAATTTCTTTATCCTAACAATCTTTCTAAGTTTCTTGACTTGATTGATGGACAACTCATTTCCCCATATGCAAAAAGGGTCGAACAGTGGGTCAAAACCTCTGACAGCAGGACCTACATGTGCAAGACCAAATTGTTAAAAACCTAAATATTAGAATGGTTCCTACAATTGCACAATAATGTGCCATTAGACAACGGACCATGCACGTCCTAACCTCGATTGTAAACCTCAGTGCTTCCCATTGTTTCCCTGCAACACATATAAGGTAGTTAGTCATCAGGTTAATTAAGGGTTCGCATGCTATCAGTAAAATATGTTGATGAAAAATAAGCACATTGCAGATTCATCAGATTAATTCAAGCCACATGGAAAACCCATTTATCCAAACCAAGCATGATTAAGTGAAAGTGTGTTATATCGACTAGAGCGGGGGTGAATAGGCGATTTTTATGAATTCTTCACTGAGGAATTTGCTGGTGAGGAAATTCCTAAATGAAGAAATACTTGCAGCGGAATAAGTACTCAGAAGTAAACATAACAGAACACAAGCATAGTCATCATGATGAAATGAAGACAAGCACAGAGTACAGGAAGCGTAAACACGGGATAACACAAGAAAGAAGACAGACAGACTGAAGAAATTGAGCTGAGGAAATTGAGAAAGTCTTCAGTCAAAGTCTTCAAACAGATATGAACAGGCACACAACAACAGACATGAGGAAATGAAAGAGTTGAGGAAATAGAACCAGTAAGCTCGGTGAAGACAATGATTTGGTAGACCAGTTCCAACTGTTGTCTTAGTTGAACATCTGGTTGGAGCGGCTGAGTATTTAAACTGGAGGACGCCCAGTCCCGAACACACAGTCCTCGCCGTATTCTCCTTGAGCTAAGGTTACACAGACCTCACCCAATCACTCGTGGTAAGTCTTCAGGTGACTTCCGAACCTTCACAAACTCGGTCACTCGGCGATCAACAATTCCTCTTGGATGCTCTAGGCCTTGACGCCTAACCGTCTGGAAGAAGCACAGTCTTCAAAGGAAACAAGCATCGGATCCACGTGGGATCAATCTCTTTAGTGATGCTCAATCACTTTGGGTTTGGAGGTGTTTCGTTTGGGTTTTCCTCACTTGATGATTTTCGCTCAAAGTCCTCGGAGGATGGGATGCTCTCAATTGACAAGTGTCAGTTTCTCTCGGAGCAGCCAACCAGCTAGTGGTTGAAGGGGGCGGCTATATATAGCCTAGGGAGCAGCCCGACATGATAAGACATAAATGCCCTTGTATGATATGACCGTTAGGTGGATAGATATTTTGGCACAGCTGGTGCATAGCACAGCAAAGGTCAGAATTTTGACTCTCAAAATCCTCAGGGCTATCATGTTCCTCACTGTGTAGGCAATTCGCACTAGCGAATTCCTAACTCCTCAGTCAGAACAAATTCCTCAGAGACCAGAAGAACTTCGTCTCTTTTACTGAAGAATATGACTGAACTGTATGAGATTTCCAATGGCTTCACTCTAATGGATTGGTAGGTGTAGGATTTTGAGTTGAGCATCACATGGAATTTTTTCCTTAGTATTTCCTCGACCCCCTTTAACAGTACGGTGTTTCCTATGACTCAAGAAAGAGAAAATGAAACTACGAAAACAAAAGTCTTCACGCTTCATGTTCCTCGTATGAATACCAAGTCTTCAAGGTTACACCAATTTCTTCACTTTGAAAGTCTTCAGAAAGTCTTCAGAAATCCAAAGTCTTCAGTTGAAGAACTTCATTTTTAGGGGTCGACTTTCTCTGTAAATATCAAACTCATCATAGACTTATAGACCTGTGTACACTCACAAACGCATCAGTCCGTTAACCTATAAGTCTTCAATACACCAAAATCACTAAGGGGTACTAGATGCACTTACAATCTCCCCCTTTTTGGTGATTGATGACAATATAGGTTAAGTTTTCAACGGGGATAAACATATGAAGTGTAAATACTGATATTGAGGAATTTGATTGCAAGATATAGAAGAACTCTCCCTGAAGATGTGCATAGTGAGGAATTTGCTTTTGAAGCAATGCACACTTGAAGAGTATAATCATGGAGATCTCCCCCTATATCTTGTAATTCATACACGCATTTGACATATAATATGAAGAATTTGAAATGCATGATGAAATATGGTGACTGATGTAATTCAGCATGCGTGCATTAACATTAATGAGGAATAAGCATGCAGAAGAACACATCAAAAGTATCAGGCCACCATAGAGTTTAAGATTACAACTCGATCCAGCAAAGTCATCAGAAGAACGGGAGTTGTAACTTAGCAAAAAAACGCCCATATAGGATAGACCCGCTTGAAGACTAACTCAAATTTCTCCTGCTTTGTCATCGAATGACCAAAAGGGTCGAAATTGAGGACTAACGCCCCTGAAGAATATCATGATGATGGAGGAGCGCCAGCGTTGTCAGGGTCTTGAGTCGTTGTAGGGCCTGCTGCAGTGTCATCCAAGTCTTCATGCTCGTCCGTGGCACATGATGAAGAATATGAGCTGGCCACCAAGGAAGGAACCTTGACCTTCTTGCATTTCTTCGGTGGAGGAGCAGACCAGTCGAAGTCTTCCTTGAAGACCATTTGCTTCAGATCTTCTTCACCATAGAGATGTGACAGAATAGCCCAGGTGCAATCAAACACTTCATGGAGGTAGTAATGGTTTTTCTTCACTGCATTATGTGTGGAAGTCATGTTGTGAAGAATAGAGCCAAACTGACGCTTAACCCACTTGTGGTTTTGATCCACCTTCTGGTGAAGACTTATGAGCAGTTCATGGTCAGTCATCACATGAGGAGCAGTAGCTTGAGGGCTTGTCTTGGTAGCATTGGCAGCAGAATCATGTGTGGCAGAGTCATCATTGGTGGAGTAAGATGCAGCTTTGCGGAACTGACCATTCAATGGATGAATGCCTTCATCGATAACGGCTGGTGACTTGCCCTTCTCATCAGATGAGGAAATTGTCCTCTTGAGGACTTCAATAGGGGGCAAGTAGCTGAGGTGATTCTGAAAATCATCCTTGTAGTTGAGTGAAGACCTTGTTCTGAGGAATCTCATGATCCACGGCATGTAAGGCTTCAGCTCAAATGGTGAAAGTGCTACATTCGCTAGAGTCCTCATGAAGAAATCATGATAATTTATGGGGATGCCATGCATTATGTTGAAGAGCATATTCTTCATCATCCCAATAATTTCTTCATCGGATGAGTCATGGCCTTTGATAGGACTCATGGTCTTTGTCAGAATGCGGTAGATTGTTCTTGGCACATAGAGCAATTCTTTCACAAGGAATTTGGTCCTTGGGGCTTGACCAGGCTTCAGCGGCTTCATGAGCACTTGCATATAGTGAGCAGTGAGTTCAGGCTCATCATACAGACAATGAGCATCGTCAGGTGGAGGACTGATTGGCAAGGCATGAAGCAATTCAGAGGCTGGTGCCTTGTAATGAGTGTTTTTAGTCATCCAGTCCAACACCCACGAGTTGACGTCAGCAGCATCGCCTGTGATATGCAGAGTTGCGTAGAACTGAAGAATAAGCTCTTCATTCCAATCAACTATGTCAGAGCAGAAATTGAGCAAGCCTGCATCAGGAAGCATGCTGAGGACTTGGGAGAAGCAAGGCATTGATTCCATGTCCACATGAGGAATATGCTCGTGATCGAAGACTTTGTCCTTGTTGAAAAGCAGTGAGGAATAGACGTTGGCCTGGCTGGCAGTCCAGAAATGCTTCCTTCTAAGACGAGCATTGTCATAGGGGTTGAATTCAGTGAAGAACACATGCTCATCGAAGAAATCATCAGCCTTGAATTTTTTGCTTTTTGGAGAAGGGATCCTTTGGCTTGGGTTGAGAAGTGTCACTCAATTGCAGCACCACCTCAGGAATCAGAATCTCAGGTTCCTTAGGCTGAGGAACTTCAGGCTCTTCTGCAGCTTCAGCCTGGTTCTTCATTTCCTCATTGACATTTTCTTCAGCACTAGTGGCTGGAATTTCTTCATGAACACTTGGGGTTGCATGAGGTTCTTCAGATCCCATTTGCACTGCAATAGCACCGGGGGACTGAGGAATTGCTTGGAGTGGAGTGAACATTGGTGAGTTGGGGTGCTGATTGTCCCAAAATTCATCATTGAGCATAGGAGTGGTACAGCCAATGTCCACATCCTCATCTTCTATTTCTTCAACATCTGCCTCTTCAGCAGTGAACTGAGGCATAGGTGAGGAAATGACTGGGGTTGAAGGGAATGCGTCCACTTCAATTTCTTCGTCCAACTGCTTTGTCGAAGCAGCAGAGGTAGTTTCCTCATCAGATTCATCAGGAATCACATAGTCTTCACCAAAAGGAACAAGGTCCTTTTATGGCATGGAGGAGACTGGAACAGCATCAATTGGATTGTCAATTGAGCCAGTCAATGGCTTCATCTTCTTCGGAGCTGAAGAATTTGATGAAGTTGATGCCTTCCTTTTCTTCACAGCTGCACGCTCTGCAGCCTTGGTCTTCTTCGCATTTGATGCAGATGGAAGGATCGGAGTTGGTGTAGGCGCAGAAGGTGCAGAGGACTTTGGTTCATTTTCCTCCGGCGCAACTGATGCAGTTGCCCTGACTTGTTCACTTTCTTCAGGCGCAACACTAGTGGATGCCCTGGCAATATCTTCAGCGGCTGGAATGGAGTCATCAGCCCTGGCACTCTCATTTTCTTCAGCAGCATGATTGTCATCAGCGGTGCTGGCATGTTCTTCAGTAGGCTAAGCAGATGCTTCAGCCTGAGTAACTTCAACGTGCATAGGAGGAGCAGCACTTGAAGTGAATTTCTTCGTCAGATTGACGAACCGCACCTTGGCGCCCTTCCAATCAGCATGGTAGCGATCAAATTCATCACTCAGTTTCTTGATTTCAACTTGCAAAGCAAGGAGCTGATCAGGGGTGAGAGTGAGGACATTGTCCTTGAGGTAGAGCTGTTTCTTGTACTGCGCTTTCTTCAAACTTCTGCCTTGTTCAAATTTCCACTTTTCTTCCTCAATGAAGGCAGTTAGAACATGACTCTGGCCAGGAGTGAGGTTCATATCTAGCAAAGGCGTGTTAGGGTCCTTGTGCCATAGGTCAATGTAGTCGAGGATCAACTTTGGATCCAACATCAGCGGCACATTGCTGCCTTTGGCTCTAGCGGCCATGGCTTGCCTGTCTCTGATGATTTCGGGAAGTTCTTCATCATCAGCCTCATCATCATTAGAGGGAACTTGGAAGGCGACTTGCTTCTTATGAGGACTTGGTCGAACGCCTCGTCTAGCAGTGGCCTTTTTCTTCAGTAGAGAGGGGCCAGCTGAGGAATTTCGTGCGGCTGAGGAGCTTGCAGATACTCCTGAGGCAATTGAGAAGCCTTGAGTCCTTTATCACGAGGTGAGATGCACAAGTACCGAGGATTTGGTCGAAGCATCTGAAGACTTTGACGGAGGAGCTGAGGATTTTGAAGGAGCAGTATGAGGAATTTGCCGTGAGGGCCTTGAAGAATCTGGCCTTGAGGGCATAGCAGAGGAACTTGGCCGTGAGGGCATTGAAGGAGAAGCACTAGACTTATGCGCAGGCTTCTTATGCATTGCCTTCTTTGGCTGACTAGCAGAGGCCTCAACAGAGGCAGCAGCAGCAGCAGAGTCTGCGTTCAATTTCTTCACTGCTTCCTTTGCTTGCTTGGCCAATTTGGCCTGGCGCTTTGCCCATTCATCAGCATAGTCCTCACCGCACTTGAGGGTGGTGGGATCTGCCTCTTGGCCTGGTGCCAATGGAGGTCTTGAGCATGGAGGGTTGAGCGTGAATTTCTTCATATACTTGGGAGTAATATACCTGTACTCCCTCCATTCTCGTGCCCATCTCCTCTCAATCCATTGTATGTGCACTTTGCGTTGATTCTTGTCCTCCTTGCCAAACTTGGCTTCATCAGGAGTGCAGTATCCAGCATAAATGTCCTCAGGGATTTCAAATGCAGTGTTGACCTCAGGCCTCTTTCCTCCCTTCTGTGGCTTCTTGTCAGCCATTTTCTTCAGCTGGGGAATATGAACAACTGAAGTTTCTGAAGAGGTGTGCAACTTTTCTTTGAGGAACGCTGCAAATGAGTTAAGTTGATGAGAACCTAGTGATTCAGCAACGGACATTTGTACCTGTGAACAGAGTATAGTTGCGAGGAATTTGGAGAGGTCATATGCGTTCTCCGAAGGTTTTTCAAAACTGAATAGGTTTTGAGGAATTTGACCAGATGAGTCTAGAGGAATTTCACTAAGCGTTCTTTGTCTTAGGTTCCAGAGTTGTATAGATTGAAAATCCACACAATTGAGGAATCTTGAAGAAAATCATTGCTTAGAGAAATGAATCAAGAGAAGATGACATGTGAGGTGTTCATGTGTGTGAAGATTTGAAGAATAAACACCTTTGAAGATTTTCAAGAAATCATAAGAATCAAAAAGGGCAGTAAAAGTAACTTTTAATTACCCGAAGTGAAGAACTCGATGAACTAGGAGGTGTAGATGTGAAGTTCGTCAAGTCAGATCTTCCACGCCCTAACTCGGCAGAGGAAGACGACTATGGCGGCGGCGGAGTGAAGAAATCCGCAACAGGCGTGAGTACGATGGTGACGAGGTCGAGGCAGTGAAGCTCTTCCTCACCGGCGACGATGAAGTAGCAGCGGCGCTAGGGATTCGGGAAGCTCGAGCGGGAGTGAGAGCGAGCAAGGTGAACGTGAAGTGAGGAAGAGACAGGGGTATTTATAGAGGGAGTGAAAACTGTTTGCTTGAGGAAATCGGACGAACATGCCCCTGGCCCTTCTCATTCGCTTGACATGTGTCACCCACGTAGAGAGAGGTGGCGATCGTGTATGATCATGGGTGAATAGATAAGTATTGTCATGAGAAGTGGAACGGTTTGAGCGGCAAAGACGAAAATTTAGATTGATAAGTTAAAATTTCCGTTCGCAATTTCTTCAGCTGTCAAGGACACAGTGAAGATTTTGAACGAGTTTCAATTAGAATGCACATGAAGAATTTGTGAATAGACTGGGTTGAGTATAGCATAGAGGGTGAAGGGTTCGATCACATTCACTTAGCAGAAGAAATCAACTTGAAGAAATAGCAATAAGTGAATGTTGTAGAGGACATAAAAACTCATATATATATTTCAAGTGAAGAACAATACCGGAAAGAGTGAAGACAATGCAAAGTTGAAGAATTTTAAAGACTGAGGAATTTCAAATACGAAGAAAAACTCAAATTGAAGATTTCCAACTTTGGGTGGTTGCGTAACCCTTTTCGTATAAGAAAGCTGATTTCAGACACCGCGTACAATTGTCGTAGGGCTCTGAGAATCAATTTCTTCAGTAATTTCTTCACACTTAGAGGGTTAGTCTTCATTGATTGAAGAAAAACATTACTTTGTGTGTTGCGCATCTAAGTCATCAAGTCAGCATAAGTGTTAGGATGTGTGTCCTTTTCAGAGAACATTCGAAGATTATAGGATATTTAGCTCACACCGCAACTTGCTAAATCTCTTCTCATCCAAGGGCTTAGTGAAGATATCGGCCAGTTGATCTCCAGTCCTAACGTGGTCGATGGAGATGTCGCCCTTCAACACATGATCACAAAGAAAGTGATGACGAATATGGATGTGCTTGGTATTCAAGTGCTGAACTGGGTTATGAGCAATCTTGATAGCACTCTCATTGTCATAGTAGAGAGGCACATTCTTCACGTTGACGCCATAGTCCTTGAGTGTTTGCTTCATCCATAGTAGTTGAGCACAGCACGATCCAGCAGCAATGTACTCAGCTTCTGCAGTGGAGAGTGATACGCAGTTCTGTTTCTTCGAGGACCAACAGACCAAAGATCGTCCAAGGAAATGACATGTGCCTGATGTTGACTTGTGGTCCACGCGGTCCCCGGCATAGTCAGAGTCTGAATATCCAATGAGATCAAAAGAAGAGCCCTTGGGATACCATAGTCCAAGTGTTGGTGTGTGAGCTAAGTATCGAAGAATATGCTTCACAGCCTTATGGTGTGATTCCTTCGGTGTAGCTTGAAATCACACATGCAAACACTAAGCATAATATCCAGCCTAGATGCATATAGGTACAATAAAGAGCCAATCATGGAGCGGTATACCTTTTGATCAAAGTCTTGACCATTTTCATCAGTGCACAGATGGCCATTTGTGGGCATTGGAATTTTGACCCCTTTGCAATCTTGCATGCCGAATTTTCTCAATACGTCCTTGAGGTATTTCTCCTGAGATATGAATATCCCATTACATTGTTGACGAATTTGAAGACCTAAAAAGAATTTCAATTCTCCCATCATAGACATTTGATATTCTTCACTCATCATATAGGCAAATTCATCACTATATCATTGGTCAGTACAGCCAAAAATGATATCATCAACATATATTTGGCACACAAATAGTTCATCATCATAAGATTTAGTGAAAAGAGTTGGGTCGAGTGAACCGGGTTTGAAGCCTTTCTTCATGAGGAATTCCTTCAAAGTATCATACCATGCCTGAGGGGCTTGCTTGAGACCATACAGGGCCTTGTCGAGCTTGAAGACTTTGTCGGGATTCTTTGGATCTTCAAAACCTGGGGGTTGAGCAACATATACTTCTTCCTCAAGCTTACCATTAAGGAATGCACTTTTCACATCCATTTGTTGTAAGATAATATCATGATGGTTAGCATAAGCAAGTAATATGCGAATAGCCTCAAGTCAACAGGTGCAAAAGTTTCATCGAAGTCAATTCCTTCAACCTGGGTGTAGCCTTGAGCTACAAGCCGTGCCTTATTCCTCACCACAAGGCCATTTTAATCTTGCTTGTTGCAGTAGATCCACTTTGTGCCAATAATGTTGTGCTTGCGAGGATCTGGACGTTTGACCAGTTCGCAGACGTTGCTGAGCTTGAACTGATGCAATTTTTCTTGCATAGCTTGAATCCACTCAAGCTCCAGAAATGCTTCATCTACCTTAGTGGGCTCTGTGATAGAGACAAAAGCAAAGTACCCACAAAAGTTATATAAATGTGAAGCTCTTGAGCATGTGAGAGGACCTGGTGCATCAATGTCATCGATGATCTTCTCGATTTGCACTTCGTTTGCAATGCGAGGATGAGCGGGTTGTCTTCGAGGAATTTGATCCGCAATTTCTTCAGGAGCATTTTTCCTCAGCACCATTTTCTGCAGGTGCGCCAGCTCGACGTTCATTATGTTCTGGAATGAATTCTTCAGAAGATTCTTCAGTGGGAATGACATCCTCAGTGGCTTTGAACTTGATAGAATCCTCAGGTGCTGGTTCATCTATCACAGAAGGTAGGTGCTCTCTTTGCAAGCCATTAGTTTCATCGAACCGCACATCTATAGTTTCAACAACCTTGTGAAGAACGTTGTTGAAGACTTTGTAGGTGCGCGAGTCCTTTCCGTAACCAAGCATGAAACCCTCATGTGCTTTCGGTGCAAATTTAGAAGTGTGATGAGGATCTCTAATCCAACATTTAGCACCAAAGACTTTGAAGTAACTCATATCGGGTTTCTTGTCAGTGAGGAGTTCATAGGCGGTCTTCTTGAAGAGTTTGTGAAGATATACTGTGTTGATGATGTGGCACGCAGTATCAATTGCCTCACTCCAGAAACGACGAGGCGTCTTGTATTCATCAAGCATAGTGCAAGACATCTCAACAAGAGTTATGTTCTTGCGCTCCATGATGCCATTCTGTTGAGGAGTATAAGGAGCAGATAACTCATGAGTAATACCAAGTTCATCAAGATAGTCATCAAGACCGGAATTCTTGAACTCAATTCCATTGTCACTCCTGATGTGCTTGATCTTCACACTAAAGTTGGTTGAAGCCCTCGAGGAAAATCGTTTGAAGACTTCCTGCACCTCATGTTTGTAAGTGACAATGTGTACCCATGTGTAACGAGAATAATCATCAACAATAACAAAGCCATATAGAGATGCATCATTTGTAATAGCAGAATAATGATTAGGACCGAAGAGATCCATGTGAAGCAATTCAAAGGGTCGAGTGGTAGTTATGATAGTCTTCGCTGGATGCTTGGCCTTTGTCATCTTTCCAGCTTCACAGGCTCCGCATAAGTGATCCTTGAGGAATTTGACATTCTCAATGCCAATGACATGCTTATTCTTCGCGAGCATGTGCAGATTCCTCATGCCAGCATGACCAAGTCGTCGATGCCATGGCCAGCCTTCTGAAGCTTTTGCAAGTAAGCATACAGCGGGTTGTGGTCATGTAGAGAAATAAACAATGTACAAGTCTCCTCTCCTAAAGCCTTCGAAGACTTTGGAATTGTCAGCTTCCATGATCACAACGCAACGATACTTGCCAAAGACAACAACCATATCAAGATCACAAAGCATTGAGACAGACATGAGGTTGTATTCTAAGGACTCGACAAGCATGACTTTGTCCATGTGTATGTCCTTAGAGATTGCAACCTTACCTAGACCCAATACCTGACGTTTGCCTTTGTCAGTGAAGATGATATGCTTCAGATGTGATGGTGATAAAGGAGCATCCGTCAATAGATTTTTGTCACCTGTCATGTGATTCGTACATCCACTATCGAGGACCCACTCATTGGCTTTGGGTTGTTCTTCCTGCAGATGAATTAGTGCAACTTACGAACTCATATACTTCATCAGTGAAGAATATGACATCAATATCATCTGATCAGTATCTTCGAGCAATTTGAACAGATAGACAGTATGAGGACGTGTGAAATGAAAGTTCATTTCATCATGATTAGCCTGTATCCTATCAGGCACTATTCAGGTCTCCAGTAAATTCTTTAGACGTTTTGAGCACGTCTGGAGACCTGATCCTGCATAAGAAATTAGTTCTTTTTCTTCACCACCCACATCTGAAGGGGTGGTAAAGAATTCATCACTCTATGAGCACCATATGAGAAAGGTGGCATAGACGCCAGTCCACTTCGTTTCACATAAGAGGGGTTAGGGTAATCATATGAATAAGCAGAGAAATTCTTAGAGGACTTATGAACATAATGATTTGAAGAATAATGCACATATTCATAGCCCTTAGCTCTACCCTACGAAACAGAGGGGTTAGCACGATGATGATCATATGAGGACTTTGATGCTTTTGAGGAATTTGATCCACGTGAGGAATTTTGTCCATGAGAGGACTTGGATCCATATGAAGAATTTGGTTCATATGAAGAATTTGATCTGGGGTTCCTATTCTTCACAGGCGGTGTCATGAGGACATTCACCTGAAGACTTTGAAGGCAACTTTTGGGAACCCAAACTTTCTTCATAGGAGAACCGTTCCTGCAGTTAGTGACAACATATCTAGAAAATACTTCACCATTCTGATTTTTGAACATTTTATAGTTGGAGTCAAATGACTCATCAGAAGAATGAGGAGATTCACATATAAAGCCAGATAAGTTAGATGGATCAACTGGAGGTCCCTTTGCAGCAACCCATGAGGTTTTGGGGTACTGCTCAGGCTTCCAGTATGTTCCATCAGCATTGAGTTTCCTCTCAAAGGCAATACCATCTTTCCTAGGGTTTCTGTTGAGGATCTTCTTTTTGAGCACATCACAAATAGTCTGATGCCCTTTGAGGCTTTTGTACATGCCTGTCATGTACAATTCCTTCAGCCCTGCATCATCAGTGATACTTGCATTGTCCTCAGATGAGGAATTAGTGATAGCAGAGACATGTGAAGAATTTGTAGCATTAGAAGCATTTGAACATTCAGGTAAAGAATTAGTAGTTTCACATCCAATGCACTTCAGACATGGAGGAACAAATTCTTCCTGAGTAGCGCTGATTTGTTGAGCGAGTAATGAATCGCGCTCCTTCTGAAGATCTTCATAATCCACTCTTAGCTTTTCAAGATCTTGCTTTCTTTGAAGAAATTCATAAGAAAGCTTCTCGTGATCAGATAAGAGAGTGTTATGATGACCTTGAAGGTTGTCAAACTTGGACTGAAGTCTCTGAAGATTTTCTGTCAAGGTTTTAGTGCGATACATTTCTT
The DNA here is from genome assembly GCF_018294505.1 of Triticum aestivum. Classification (NCBI taxonomy): domain Eukaryota; kingdom Viridiplantae; phylum Streptophyta; class Magnoliopsida; order Poales; family Poaceae; genus Triticum; species Triticum aestivum. The sequence goes on along the minus strand of NC_057801.1, from coordinate 445,596,361 downwards.
CACCCAACATATCATCACTTTTATCTAGCGTGTTTTGAACTTTTTCAAAAGCCTTTTGTTGTCTCACAGCAATTTTAGCAAGTTTAGAGTAGCTGGGCTTGAGGTTTTCATCAGATTCATCCTCACTAGAGTCAGATGAGGCATATTTAGTTACCTTGGCACCCTTTGCCATGAAGCAATAGGTGGGAGCGTAGTCATCATTGCCTTCATCAGCCTTGTTGGAGAAGCCATTTTCCTCAGAGATGAAGATAGACTTGCTGACGAATGCAGTAGCGAGAGCTAGGCTCGCCACACCAGACTCGGACTCCTCAGATGCCTCCTCGTCCTCATGTTCCTTAGATTCAGCCTCAGAGTCCATTTCCTTGCCAATGAATGCCCGAGCCTTCTTGGAGCTGCTCTTCTTGTGAGATGAAGACTTCGAGGATTTTGATGATGAAGACTTTGAAGATTTCTTCTTCTTCTTTGCGTCATCAGAACTGTAATCCTTGTATTTCTTCTTCTTTGATTCCTTATCCCACTAAGGACAATCTTGGATGTAGTGACCAGGTTTCTTGCATTTGTGGCATAGCCTCTTCTTCTAGTCACTGGATGAGGAATCATTGCTTCTTGAGGGTTTTCCAAAGCAACCACGTCTTGAGAACTTCTGAAATTTCTTCACGAGCAGTGCAAGTTCCTGGCTCAGTTCTTCAGGGTCACCAAGGTTGCTAGCTGAGTCCTCATCTTCAGACTCAGAGACTGCCTTGGCCTTCAGAGCACGTGATCTGCCGTAGCTCGAACCATAGAGATCTCTCTTCTCAGCAAGCTGGAACTCATGAGTATTCAGCCGCTCAAGGATATCAGCGGGATCAAGTGACTTGTAGTCAGCACGCTCTTGAATCATCAGTGCCAGAGTATCAAATGAAGAATCGAGCGATCTTAGCAATTTCTCCATCACCTCCTGGTCGGTGATGTCAGTGGCGCCAAGCGCTTGAAGCTCATTTGAGATGTCAGTGAGGCGATCGAAGGTTTGCTGAACATTTTCATTGTCGAGTCTTTTGAAGCGGTTGAAGAGATTGCGAAGAACGTTAACACGAGAGTCACGTTCAGTTGAGACTCCTTCATTGACTTTGGACAGCCTATCCCAGATAAGCTTAGCAGTTTCCAAAGCACTCACTCTTCCATACTGTCCTTTGCTCAGATGACCACATATGATATTCTTCGCTTGAGAATCGAGTTGCTCGAATCTCTTCACATCAGTAGCGTTTAGAGAAGGTGTGACTGAGGGAACACCATTTTCCACAACATACCAGAGATCGTTATCAATTGCATCAAGATGCATTCGCATCTTATTCTTCCAGTAGGGGTATCCCGTTCCATCGAAGGTAGGACACCCAGCGGAGACCTTGACCATACCTGCGGTCGACATAACTAAAACTCCAAGCGGTTAAACCAAAATCACACAGAACAAGGGAGTACCTTGCTCTGATACCAATTGAAAGTGCGTTATATCGACTAGAGGGGGGTGAATAGGCAATTTTTATGAATTCTTCACTGAGGAATTTGCTGGTGAGGAAATTCCTGAATGAAGAACTATTTGCAGCAGAATAAGTAAACATAACATAACACAAGCATAGTCATCATGATGAAATGAAGACAAGCACAGAGTACAGGAAGCGTAAACATAGGATAACACAAGAAAGAAGACGGACAGGCTGAAGAAATTGAGCTGAGGAAATTGCGAAAGTCTTCAGTCAAAGTCTTCAAACAGATATGAACAGGCACGCAACAACAGACATGAGGAAATGAAAGAGTTGAGGAAATAGAACCAGTAAGCTTGGTGAAGACAATGATTTGGTAGACCAGTTCCATTTGTTGTCTCAGTTGTACATCTGGTTGGAGCGGCTGAGTATTTAAACTCGAGGACACCCAGTCCCGGACACACAATCCTCACCGTATTCTCCTTGAGCTAAGGTCACACAGACCTCGCCCAATCACTCATGGTAAGTCTTCAGGTGACTTCCAAACCTTCACAAACTCGGTCGCTTGGCGATCCACAATTCCTCTTGGATGCTCTAGACCTTGACGCCTAACCGTATGGAAGAAGGACAGTCTTCAAAGGAAACAAGTGTCAGATCCACGTGGGATCAATCTCTTCAGTGATGCTCAATCACTTTGGGTTTGGAGGTGTTTCGTTTGGGTTTTCCTCACTTAATGATTTTCGCTCAAAATCCTCGGAGGATGGGATGCTCTCAATTGACAAGTGTCAGTTTCTCTCGGAGCAGCCAACCAGCTAGTGGTTGAAGGGGGCGGCTATATATAGCCTAGGGAGCAGCCTGACATGATAAGACATAAACGCCCTTGTTTGATATGACCGTTAGGTTGATAGATACTTTGGGACAGCTGGCGCATAGCACAGCAACGGTCGGAATTTTGACTCTCAAATTCCTCAGGGCTATCATGTTCCTCACTGTGTAGGCAATTCGCACTGGTGAATTCCTAACTCCTCAGTCAGAACAAATTCCTTAGAGACCAGAAGAACTTCATCTCTGTCACTGAAGAATATGACTGAACTGTATGAGATTTCCAATGGATTCACTCGAATGGATTGGTAGGTGTAGGATTTTGAGTTGAGCATCACATGGAAATTTTTCCTTAGTATTTCCTCGACCCCCTTTAACAGTACGGTGTTTCCTATGACTCAAGAAAGAGAAAATGAAACTACGAAAACAAAAGTCTTCACGCTTCATGTTCCTCGAATGAATACCAAGTCTTCAAGGTTACACCAATTTCTTCACTTTCAAAGTCTTCAGAAAGTCTTCAGAAATCCAAAGTCTTCAGTTGAAGAACTTCATTTTTAGGGGTCGACTTTCTCTGTAAATATCAAACTCCTCATAGACTTATAGACCTATGTACACTCACAAACGCATCGGTCCCTTAACCTATAAGTGTTCAATACACAAAAATCACTAAGGGGCACTAGATGCACTTACATTAAGAACTAGGAAATATAGCACGTGTATATGTTTCTCATGTATTAAGTGCAGCCAAATTTGATTTATTCCTAACATGCACAACAATACAAAATTATACCCATGACAATTGGACATCACATTGAAGAATTGAACCAAGCAGTTAACTAAAGACCACAACAAATGAACCAAACATTAACTGAGCACCACATTGCACGATATAATATACTCCTAATAGAAGATCAGACAATTAATCAAACCAAGCATGCTTAACAACTTGGGAATATAGTAATTGTATTCGTTTCTCATGTATTTACTACAGCCAAATTTAATTTATTCCTCACATGGTATACAATAATAGAATGCACCCACAACTATTCAACATCGCATTGCAGAATTGAACCAAATAGTTAACTAAACACCACAACAAATGAACCAAACATTAACTGAGCACCACATTGCACGATATAACATACTCCTAATAGAAGATCAGACAATTAATCAAACCAAGCATGCTTAACAACTTGGGAATATAGCAATTGTATTCGTTTCTCATGTATTTACTACAGCCAAATTTAATTTATTCCTCACATGGTATACAATAATAGAATGCACCCACAACTATTGAACATCGCATTGCAGAATTGAACCAAACAGTTAACTAAACACCACAACACAAATGAACCAAACGTTAATTGAGCACCACACTGCACGATGTATAACCAAACCAAGCATCCTTGACAACTTGGAAATATAGCAATTATATTCGTTTCTCATGTATTTTGTAAAGATAAATTCTATTTATTTCTCACATGGACGACAATACAAAATTGCAGCCTGAAGAATTGAACATCACATTTGCAGAATTGAACCAAACAGTTAACTGAAGATGACAACTAATTAACAAAACAGTTAATAAGTGAGCACCACACTGCACGACATATAGAACATATACACTAGAGAAACAGATTGCATGGTAAATTTGATAGCACAATTCACTAGAATTTGTGAAGGAAAGGCAGGAGAAGCACATGCAACGGGTAAACCGAGCATGCTTAACTAGCGTAACTAGCAAATGGCAAGGTGCTCCTCCAAGATGTGGGGGTCGGCACGAATGGCAGCCATCGCGACCTCATCCGCGCGTGCGGCCGCGGTTTGCTTCTCCGCTGCCAAATGCTCCTTGAGATCCTGGCTATACTACATGCACCATGGATTAGGGCGGCGCTTATTTGCTGGAGGGGTCGGTGATTTGGGTGGAAGGTGTCGAGCCGACGGTCGGGGCTGGGATGTGGAAGGAGGAGGAGGATGGTGATATGTCTCCAACGTATATATAATTTATGAAATATTCATGCTGTTATTTTATCATTCTTGGATATTTTACAATCATTTTATAGCAACTTTATATCATATTTTGGGACTAACCTATTGACCCAGTGCCTAGTGCCAGTTGCTCTTTTTTGCTTGTTTTTTACATCGTAGGAAATCAATACCAAACGGAGTCCAAATGCAACGAAACTCCACGATGATTTTTTATGGACCCGGAGACATCCTTTGGGCCAGAGAAGCACCTGGGGGGGTGCCCGAGGGGGGCATAACCTACCAGGGCGCGCCTAGGGGGCCAGTTGAGGGAGTCCTAGATTAGGGGGTCCTCGAGCATCCAGGCTATGTGACATGGGACGGACTGGTGGGCCGTGAAGATACAAGATAAAAGGCTTTCCCCCGTGTCCGTATGGGACTCTCCTTTGCGTGGATGGCAAGCTTGGCGTTCAGATGTATAGTTTCCTTTCTCTATAAACGGACTGTGTACAATGATACGTCTCCAACGTATCTATAATTTTTTATTGTTCCATGCTATTATATTATCTGTTTTGGGTGTTCAATGAGCTTTACTAAGCACTTTTATATTATTTTTGGGACTAACCTATTAACCGAAGCCCATTGCAAATTGCTATTTTTTTGCCTATTTCAGTGTTTCGCAAAAAAGGAATATCAAACGGAGTCCAAACGGAATGAAACCTTTGGGAGAGTTATTTTTGGAACAAACATGATCTAGAGGACTTGGAGTGGACATCAAGAAAGAAGCGAGGAGGCCACGAGGAAGGGAGGCGCGCCTGCCCCTTGGGCGTGCCCCCCACCCTCGTGGGCCCCTCGCAGCTCCATCGACCTACTTCTTCCTCCTATATATACCCATATACCCCAAAACATCCAGGAGCACCACGAAACCCTATTTCCACCGCCGCAACCTTCTGTACGCATGAGATCCCATCTTGGGGCCTTTTCCGGTGCTCCGCCGGAGGGGGAATCGATCACGAAGGGCTTCTACATCAACACCATAGCCTCTCCGATGATGTGTGAGTAGTTTAGCAAAGATCTTCGGGTCCATAGTTATTAGCTAGATGGCTTCTTCTCTCTCTTTGGATCTCAATACAAAGTTCTCCTTGATCTTCTTGGAGATCTATTCGATGTAATTCTTTTTGCGGTGTGTTTGTCGAGATCAGATGAATTGTGGGTTTATGATCAAGATTATCTAAGAACAATATTTGAATCTCCTCTGAATTCTTTTATGTATGATTTGTTATCTTTGCAAGTCTCTTCGAATTATCAGTTTGGTTTGCCCTATTAGATTGATCTTTCTTGCAATGGGAGAAGTGCTTAGCTTTGGGTTCAATCTTGCGGTGTCCTTTCCCAATGACAGCAGGGGCAGCAAGGCACGTATTGTATTGTTGCCATCGAGGATAAAAAGATGGGGTTTATATCATATTGCTTGAGTTTATCCCTCTACATCATGTCATCTTGCCTAATGCGTTACTCTGTTCTTATGAACTTAATACTCTAGATGCATGCTGGATAGGGGTCGATGTGTGGAGTAATAGTAGTAGATGCAGAATCATTTTGGTCTACTTGTCGCAGACGTGATGCCTATATACATGATCATGCCTAGATATTCTCATAATTATGCACTTTTCTATCAATTGCTCGACAGTAATTTGTTCACCCACCGTAATACTTATGTTATCTTAAGAGAATCCACTAGTGAAACCTATGGCCCCCGGGTCTATTTTCCATCATATAAGTTCCCAATCTATTTTACTTTGCAATCTTTACTTTCAATCTATACCCTAAAAATATCAAAAATATTTATCTTATTATCTCTATCAAATCTCACTGTTGCAAGTGGCCGTGAAGGGATTGACGACCCCTTTTTCGCATTGGTTGCAAGGTTCTTATTTGTTTGTGTAGGTACGAGGCGACTTGCGTGTAGTCTCCTACTGGATTGATACATTGGTTCTAAAAAACTGAGGGAAATACTTACGCTACTTTGCTGCATCACCCTTTCCTCTTCAAGGGAAAACCAACGCAGTGCTCAACGGGTAGCAAGAAGGATTTCTAGCGCCGTTGCCGGGGAGATCTACGCCAAGTCAAGTCCAGTCAAGACATACCAAGTACCCATCACAAACTCTTATCCCTCGCATTACATTATTTGCCATTTGCCTCTCGTTTTCTTCTCCCCCACTTCACCCTTGCCGTTTTATTCACCCTCTTTTCTGTTCGTCTCTTTTCGAGGGCTGGAGAGCCAGTAAGAGCTTATGAGCCGCGATGCTCAGGAGCCCCCCTTTCAACGCGCAAGTGAATTGCATAGGAAAGGAAGGAGCCTGCGGTGCCGTCCGCTATTGCCCTCGGGAGGTTCCTGCAGGTTAGCATGAGGAGTGGTACAAATTGCAACCACGCTTGCCGGTCTACTACTTGTCGTTCCGCAAGAAGATGAAGGCACTGAGGGTATGGTGAGGTGACGTGCGCGGGTGTGCCACGAGCCAGAGCTCAACCGCTCAGATTTTTCAGCATTGCAGGGACAGACCCGAGCACAAGCATCATGCCAGCATGAGTAGCCCCCGTTGCAGGGTGAGCAAGGGGCCGATCGGTGACGCGGGCGGACGCGGTGAGTAACAATCAAGCAAGGGGTGACCAACTCATGCATGGGACGCGAACTAGTTTAGATAGATGCGAGAACGATACATGCCACTGGGACGGACCCGAGCGGCCTGGGGATGATGCAGCCAGAGGGGCGCCCCCGGTAGGGTAAGCTAAAGATGCAAAAGGATACATGCCGCAAGGACAGGCCCATGCGACCTGGGAATGATGCAGCCCGAGGGGTGCTTCCAGCTAAATAAACTTGGAAAATGTCACCTGGTTCCGTTGTCGAAGGAGTGTTGAAGTGGCCGAAGACGCGTGATGAAGGGGTCGCTCCTCACGAGCCATCAGGGCCCTGAGCCTCGGGGGGCTCTAGGGGCTCAGGTGGTTCCTTGAGGACCGTCTCCATCTCCGCTAGGACCGCGTGATGCCTGGCCTCCTGAGTTTCCAGGATGCTCTGTAGGTTGCGCTGGAAGGCAGCTGCCACGCTAGGCCGGCCAAACAGCATGCGAACATAGCTGTGAGGTGGACCCTTGCACCGCCCAACGCGCGAAGGCCAGAAGCGCTCCTGAGATGCTGCCCTGTTGAGCCCTGGGATGTCGATGCAGACGTGCAGCCCACCATCCTTTCCTAGATGGGGAGCTGCACCAGGTGGGTGGCGGTCGCCGCGCATGGCTCTTGCATCCTGTAGATCCTAAGTGGCCTTGACGATGAGCTCCTGAGCGCCGGGCGCTCCTCGCCCGATGCCCTCCTGAAGGTAACGTGCCGCAAAGCATGCCTCCACGTGGTGCCCGAGCGCCTCCCTCGTGATGTTGGCTAGGTCCGAGGCCCTCCAGAAGGGAGCCCTCAAGCCCCGCCTCAGGAGGGCGCTGGGCGCGCCTTCCTATGCGAGGGAGGGAGGCGCCCCAGGTGCGGGCGCTGATCCTGAGATGGTGCCGCTAGGGACGCTGGTCTCCTGATGTCCTATGCGGAGTAGTTGCTTCTTCTTCTTGGGGATGGCCTCAGGAGGGACTGTGTGCCCTTGGTGTCAGGATCTTTGATTGCTGTGGCTTGGAAGGCGAGTTCGAGGGAGCACACCGCATCTCTTTCTTCGCAGGGGACTGTGATGATCTCGTCGCTTCCTGGCATCTTGAGGATGTTGTAGCCGTGGTGGGTCACTGCCATGAACTTGGCTAATGCTGGATACCCGAGGATGGCATTGTATGGCAGACGGATGTGGGCGACGTGGTTGATGGCGGTGAAGACAGCAACAGTGACGGTGCCAGTAGCCTATCCAGAAGCGATTCGGGAGATGAGGAGAGCGACATGTCCGATTGAGCCCGCACTCCTTTATTTTGAACCTGCACGGAAAAGTTTGGGTACGGCCCCTCACAATGTAAGAGCATTTTGGGGAGGAGGAGCCCCTCATGTAAATAGACTACCACTTTATTCCCTAGGCTAGGCTTAAAGAGCACTTTTGTGTGCTTGCGACACCCCTTGCAGGCCTACTGCCGTAACTTACTTTGGCTCAGTCGAGCTTCAAACTGATTTGGCAGCTGTGGATGTGCATTCCTTCTGAGGGGAGCCCCTCACGAGCTCGCGAGGTTTTGGTTTCCTGAGGGGTCCGCCGGTCCACCCGAGAGGGCCTCGCGAGAAGCGAGCGCCAATAATGGCGAGGTGCACGCATAGTGCGTGTACGCCGCTGCCAGCCCCTGCTCGTGAGGTGCTCGAAAGGGGGGAGACAGCGGACGCACATCTCAAACAAAACACGAATCCAGAAACTCACAAAATCAACACGAATGAGAAAAGGGCTCCCGCCGCGATTGCCAATGGAAATACAACTTCAAATTCAAGATCAAAAGCTGGAAGTCTGAGCTACAGAAAATAGTTCAAAAGGAAATGGCCGTGTCCGACACCTAGCTATTCTTCTTGTCTTCCCACCAACGCGGAGCTAAGTGCTTTCACTGGCTGTGAGCATAGTCATTGGGGGACAGTGTCGACAGCCAGCGCGGAGCATGGTGCTTCCACTAGGACGTGGGCAGGAGCCCCTAAGGCCCTAGGGCGGCACTCCGGAGACTCTGGGGCGTGTACAGCCCCACTCATTATTACGTGAGAGTGTCACGAGCGGAGACCTTCATAGGCGTGAGCCTTACTTCATATTGCCAGACGAGGGCCCTGCCTTGCGCCGCCCTCGACCACCGTTGGGGCGTCTGGAAACAAGGACGATGCCAAGGGGCAAAGGGGACGCTAGCGGCGCCCTCGGCGACCACGGGCCCTCTGCCGGGCGGAAGGCTCGCTAGTGCCTCCCCGGCACAGGACCTATCTTTGGGCGATGCCTTGCTCCACGCAGCGCGGGGAGGGGCCTTGCTCCCGACTCCTCCCACGCAGCCCCCAGTGCGCCTCCCCAAGTGGAAGGGGGGTTGTCGTGTTGGGTCCATCATCCACCACTGCGCCCTGATTCACTTGCGACTCATGGTTAGCATAAGCCTGTTCCTGAGAGTTTAGTGGTACCCTGCAGCTGTTGTCGCCGACGGGGTCGGTGAGGCTCCCGGGTGGCTCATGGAAGGCCTCAACTTCTAGTGTCTCCTCTTCCAAACCCGGCTCGAGGAACGAGCCGGGGTCATCTTCCGGCATGTACTCCTGGTCCATCATGCGGGGCACGTAGGCCTCCGGAGTCGTTGCCCTAGAAACCCCGCCGAAGTGCCCCGCGCTCCACGCCATCGGGCCTAGCACGCTGCTGCGAGGACAGAAGGGCGGCATCCTGCCAGGGCCATAGGGGTCAATACCCATGACCGCGCCCATCGAGCGAGGCACAGGTGCGGCTGGGCGACCATTTAATGCGTGTTCAACTACTCTATGTGTGTGGTTGCTTGTGGTTCAGGTGGCCGTGGCGCGCTCTGCTCGCGTCCTGCCGCGTGCTCTGCTCTCGTCCCTCCATGCGCGCTGCCAGTGTTTGGGGCCGGCGCATGTTCGTGTGCATGCGGTTGCACCGGGCGCGGCGCGACAATGCAGTTATGCGCTGCAAAAACTACCATGCGGACGCGCAGAGAATCCAGGCCGCCAGGCCCCATTTATCGGCCATTTACCTTCATATCTCGCGTCACATGAAGCACACCCATGACGACACATACAGAGAAGACATCAAGTGGTTCCAATGGCGCTCCCCGTGGCTCCAATGGTGCTCCCAGCGGCCGACGACGACAACGGCGGGTAGTTCACCATGCATCACGTAGTGGACACCCACATGAGGGGGAAGGCCCTCTCGGTGGTGTACATGAACGATCCGGTCTCGGTGGAGAGCTACATCCAAACTATGGAGCAGTTCCTTGCCGAGGACAAGTACCAAGTGGTCGTCTTCAACCTCGAGTACACCATCGGTCGTGCCGGGCACGATCAGAAGGTTGTCGTCGCCCAGTTGTGCATGCGACATGACGTCCTCGTCTACCACTACCACCTTGCCACAAGGCCTTGCGAGCGTTTCTCTAGGTTTATCAATAGCTCCGACTACAGTTTCTCTACGGTGGACACTGCCAACGATCTAAAAGCGCCCAAGGTTTCGGGCTTGAAATGCCCGAATCTTGTCAACATCCAGCACCACTACAAGGTCCGGGGAAGCAATAAAAAACAAACTGAACTCCCTGGTTGACCTCGCCTCGGCCATCATCGACCCCTACTACATTAAGATGAAGAATGGGAGCAAGCAGGACAAGAACGCCTGGCACAGTGTGTGGCATGAGAGACTGGATGAACAACATGTCAGATGTACAGGCGGATTGTTTACATGAGGAAGTGTCTTCTTCCTTCCCCAGACGAGGGATCGATCCATAGAGCAGTGGTGGGAGCGTCACAAGAAGTAGATGACTAGATGATCATTTCTCCTACTTTAGAATGCATGCAATTGTTTATTGAGGTGTGTGCGAATGATTTGTATAGTCACTTATGTAATTGGATGTTTATTTCAGTTAATATACATGTTATTCTTCTGTAGACAGAGCAAATCACACGGCTTATTAGCAGCAATCATCTATGTTATTATTGGTCTTCGCACACATTTCTAATTACAGACCAGTTTGTCATGTATCACACACATCTTGTTATATTGAACAGTTTATGTTCTCTTGTCTTAACACAAATAGTTCATCCGAGTGAACCGCATGCCGTATATCGCACACACCTTCATATGGCTGACCGTTTCTTTTGTGTTGCCTAATCGCAAACAGTTCATCTGAGTGAACCGTATGTCGTATATCACACACACCTTCATCTCGCTGCCCGTTTCTTTTGTTTCTCCTCATTGCAAACAGTTAATTAAACTAAATTGTATGCCCTGCATCGCACATGCAACTAAAATCTGAACCGTGTTTGATGCATCCATCATCGCAAATGTTTTGCACCTTTTTTGACAGTTTTTACACCGCCGTTTGCGATTATGGCATCGCACACAGTTTCGTCGAAAGGTCTCTGATCATAGTGTCGTGTTTGGACCATCCTGCAGTAGTGATGGCAACATAAATGTTGTCGTCGCTATGAAAATTTTAAATTGTGTGGCTGATACTCAGTGGTGGGCGCTAGAAAAGCCCGCCACAAATACATAAGAAATCAATGGTGGGCAGCCGCATGAGCCCTCCACGGCAGACTCTCTACCAGTGGCGGGAGGTTGGTGGCGGGCGATCCTGCGATCCTGGCCCGCCACTGCTGCCCTTTTTGCGCCTGCCACTGCTAGGCATTCCTGCAGTAGTATCCAACATGCACGACGGCCCCACGTCACCTGCAAATGTCGCCACACGACCCCGCACAATCTCCATGTCCACTACACGCCCTCCCTCGTGGTTGCATCCTTTGAATCCACCTTGCCACCCTCTCCCTTTCCCCTCTGCTTCCCCTCGACGAAGCCGCCAGGCTGCCGCGAATCAGAACCAACACCGCCACTGTTGTTGTCCTCTTCTCCGGTTGATTTTGGCGAGTGCACGCAACCTCAAGCGCCACCGCAGCCACTAGCAACTTCGTCGTCCCCTTGCACACCAGCTAGATATCATATGCAAGCCCGAGGACCCCGAGCCCATTGACACCCGAACCCCTCCGCCACCGTGAGCTCAATTCCGGTGAGGTGAGCTCACCGTGCTTGTGTGCATCCCTTGGCCATCGGGTTCGTCTAGGAGCCCCACAATCGAGCAATCCAAGCAAGCCCTGAGCTCTGTCGTGCCTGTGCGACTCAGGCGACCTCGCCCTGCTCTTTGTCGTCGTCCTCGAGGACCACCGATTGGCTCCATCGCGTCAAGCTGCACCCTTCCTCCCCTCCATCATCGTGTGCAACCACCTGAGCGCCGCACTGTCGAGTCCCAAAGCCACACTGCCGTCTTCGCGTGTTCCAATGAAGTTCATCAGAACTCCGGTGACCTAACCGCCCGGTGAGCTCCAGATATGTTTTTGTCCGTTGGATGAGGGTTGCACGACACACACACATCCACTTACTCGATTCGGTATCAACCACTCATAGGCTGCCACGTGTCCAACCATATCCAGAGAATTATCCAGAACATTTTATGTTTAATTAAATTAAAATGCAATTTTCTAAAAAAACCTTGATATCAAAACTATCATAACTCTTAATCTATAAATCCAAATTTAATTATTATTCTTGCAAAATGATCCTTAGGAAATGTACTTTCACCTAGACTAATAAAATTTAAATTTTGAATAGTTTAAATTCAAACTCAAACAGAATGAATTCAAACTTAAATAGGACATAGCTTACATTTTATAAATCCAGACTAATTGATTCTTTTGCAAAATAAAACTTGTGAATTATAGATTCAACTTAGCTAATGTAGTCCAAATTTTAAAGAATTTAAAATTTGATGTTGAATATAGTTTAAAAATTAGTTATAATTCAAACAGTATTTAAACCTAATTTAGTATAAAAAGGTTTAAATTGATTAATTATTTTGCAACTCAGTCTAGAAACTTAAAATGAACTTTAGTAAATATGTTTCGAATTGACTTTAGAGAATTTAATTGATTTAAATTAAATTCAAACTGGAATGGTTATAACTTTGAAACCATAGGTTTGATTTGGTTAAAAATTTGCAATATGACTTAGGGAATTAAATTGAACCTAGTAAACATTGGAGTGATAACTGCATTTAGGGAATTAAACTTAATTGAATTTAGTTTAAACTTTAGTAAGATTGAAAACTATTTTCACTTAGTAAATGACCTTGGATTGAAACTCGACTTTAGTTCAGACATGAATAAGGTTTAAATAATAACTCTGGTAAATTATTTTGGATTTATATTTTATTTTAGTTAAACTTGAATTTAAATAAATAAATTTAGTAAACATGTTGGATTGGCACTTGCTTTAAGGAAAATTCAAACATAATTTGGATTTAGGTAAAACTAAAGGAAACTTAGAAGTCAGTTAATTAATCTAAATTAAATGAATCATTTGCAAATTCATTCTTGAACCTAGCTTCAATAATTCAAACTTAATTTGAATTCAAATTCAAATATTAGTTCAAATTCAATTCAATTTGAATTCAAACAAGGTGAACCCTAATTCAAATTGAATTGTAAGTCAAACCAAGTTGAGGAACTTAGAATGAAACCTAACCGCCTTTGTGTGTATTCAAACTCATGGAAGGTCAACAAGTTTGAATTGTCATTCAACTTGAACATGAACTTGCCTATCCAGGATTCATAGACCTTAACTCCAGTTGCACGATTCCTTTGATTGAGTCTAGCAACCACAACTTTGCGTCACATCCTCCTCATGTGATGAACCTTTTATTGAAACTTGCATGTGAACCCTTATGTCACATGTGTTCCAATTAGCAACCACTAGGTTGTTTTCCAAACTCTTATGAGTTAGCAGTTGACACATGGTCTCACAGCACAATAACACTGACACCATGCACTACACTTGTTGTATGTTTGACTTGTATTGTATGGTTGTTCATGATTGCTCTTTAGTTACATTAGATTGTTTGGAGAGCGAAGAGTAGCTTTATCAGGATTGTGTGTGTGAAGAACTTCGTCACTTACCAAGATTTATTTATGTGAAAAACATCAATGAGCACCATGCAAGTTTACAACTCAAAAACTTTGTTTGTTTAGCACCATGCACCTTCAATTATTACACTTCTATTTACTTACAACTCAAAAAATTACAACTCGATGCTAGAACAAAGTACGACTCTATAAGAATGCCTCTGGCAGTGGACCAGGATGTGCAATGATCTAGCATACCAAGGATATCAAAAAATGGACAAGCCATGAAAATATCATGTTTGCTATCTTACGATCATGCAAAGTAGTATGACAATGAATGCTCAAGTCATGTATATGATGATGATGGAAGTTGCATGGCAATATATCTCGGAATGGCTATGGAAATGCCATAATAGGTAGGTATGGTGGCTCTTTTGAGGAAGATACAATGAGGCTTATGTGTGATACAACGTATCATATCACGGGGTTTGTATGCACCAGTGAAGTTTGCACCAACTCTCGAGGTGAGAAAGGGCAATGCACAGTACCGAATAGGCTAGCAAATTGCGGAAGGGTGAGAGTGTGCATAATCCATGGACTCACATTAGTCATAAAGAACTCACATACTTATTGCAAAAGTTTATTAGCCCTCGAAGCAAAGTACTACTACGCATGCCCCTAGGGGGAAGGTTGGTAGGAGCTAACCATCGCGCACCCCTGAACTCCACGCAAAGGAAGACACTCAATAATAAATCATGCTCCAACTTCTTTGCATAACGATGTTGGAGATATGCCCTAGAGGCAATCATGTATGATGATATTTCCTATGTGTTTATGAATAAAGATAGTTGCTACTTCTTGAGATTGCATTGGTTTTCCCGTGAAGAGGAAAGGGTGATGCAGCAAAGTAGAGATAAGTATTTCCCTCAGTTTGAGAACCAAGGTATCAATCTAGTAGGAGACAACACACAAATCAGCGAATACCTGCACAAACAATCAAACAACTTGCACCCAACGTGATAAAGGGGTTGTCAATCCCTTCACGGTTACTTGCAAAAGTGAGATCTGATAGAGATAGATAAAAGATAAAGTAAATATTTTTGGTTTATAGATCGGAAATTAAAAGATTGCAAAATAGTAGATTGGAAACTTATATGATGGAAAATAGAAACTTATATGATGAAAATAGACCCGGGGGCCATAAGTTTCACTAGAGGCTTCTCTCAAGATAGCAAATAATACAGTGGGTGAACAAATTACTGTCGAGCAATTGATAGAAAAGTGCAAAGTTATGACGATATCTAAGGCAGTGATCATGAATATAGGCATCACGTCCATGTCAAGTAGACCGAAACAATTCTTCATCTATGACTATTACTCCACACATCGACCGCTATCCAGCATGCATCTAAAGTATTAATTTCATAAAGAACGGAGTAACGCATTAAGTAAGATGACATGATGTAGAGGAATTAACTCAAGCAATATGATGGAAACCCCATCTTTTTATCCTCGATGGCAACAATACAATACGTGCCTTGCTGCCCCTACTGTCACTGGGAAAGGACACCGCAAGATTGAACCCAAAGCTAAGCACTTCTCCCATTGCAAGAAAAACCAATCTAGTTGGCCAAACCAAACCGATAGTTCGAAGAGAATTACAAAGATATCAAATCATGCATAAAAGAATTCAGAGAAGATTCAAATAATATTCATAGATAAGCTGATCATAAATCCACAATTCATCGGATCTCGACAAACACACCGCAAAAAGTATTACATCGAATAGATCTCCAAGAACATCGAGGAGAACATGGTATTGAGAATCAAAGAGAGAGAAGAAGCCATCTAGCTACTAGCTATGGACCCGTAGGTCTGTGGTAAACTACTCATGCTTCATTGGAAGGGCAATAGGTTTGATGTAGAAGCCCTCCATGATCGAATCCCCCTCTGGAAGGGTGCTGGAAAAGGTCCCTAGATTGGATCTCATGGGTACAGAAGGTTGCGGCGGTGGAAACGTGTTTTTGTGGATGCCTCTGGTGGTTTATGGATATTTGGGAATATATAGGCGAAAGAATTAGGTCGGGAGAGTCACGGGGGGGCCACAAGGGTGGGGGGCGTGCCCTACCCCCTGGGCGCACCCTCCGTCTTTGTGGTCTCCTCGTGGCTCCTCTGACTTCATCTCCAAGTCTCTTGGTTGTCTTTTGGTCCAAGAAAAATCATCGCAAAGGTTTCATTCCGTTTAGACTCTGTTTCGTATTCCTTTTCTGCGAAACTCAAAAACAAGGAAAAAATAGGAACTGGCACTGGGCTCTAGGTTGATAGTTTAGTCCCAAAAATAATATAAAATAGCATATTCATGCATATAAAACATCCAAAATAGATAATATAATAGCATGGAACAATAAAAAATTATAGATACATTGGAGACGTATTAAGCATCCCCAAGCTTAATTCCTGCTCGTCCTCGAGTAGGTAAATGATAAAAACTGAATTTTTGATGTGGAATGCTACCCAACATATTTATCCGTGTAATTTTCTTTATTGTGGCATGAATGTTCAGATCCATAAGATTCAAAACAAAAGTTTAATATTGACATAAAAACAATAATACTTCAAGCATGCTGACAAGGCAATTATGTCTTCTCAAAATAACATGGCCAAAGAAAGCTTATCCCTACAAAATCATATAGTCTGGCTATGCTTCATCTTCATCACACAAAATATTCAAATCATGCACAACCCCGATGACAAGCCAAGCAATTGTTTCATACTTTTGATGTTCTCAAACTTTTTCAACTTTCACGCAATACATAAGCATGAGCCATGGACATAGCACTATAGGTGGAATAGAATATGGTGGTTGTGGAGAAGACAAAAAGAAGGAGATAGTCTCACATTAACTAGGCATATCAACGGGCTATGGAGATGCCCATCAATAGATATCAATGTGAGTGGGTAGGGATTGCCATGCAACGGATGCACTAGAGCTATAAGTTTATGAAAGCTCAAACAGAAAACTAAGTGGGTGTGCATCCAACTTGCTTGCTCATGAAGACCT
This sequence comes from Triticum aestivum, assembly GCF_018294505.1. Classification (NCBI taxonomy): domain Eukaryota; kingdom Viridiplantae; phylum Streptophyta; class Magnoliopsida; order Poales; family Poaceae; genus Triticum; species Triticum aestivum. The sequence goes on along the minus strand of NC_057801.1, from coordinate 445,579,474 downwards.
AGGGCAATTTGAGGAAGCCCATCGTTGGAATATACAGGCCAAGTTCTATAATGAAAAATTCCCACTAGTATATGAAAGTGACAACATAGGAGACTCTCTATCATGGAGATCATGGTGCTACTTTCAAGCACGAGTGTGGAAAAGGATAGTAACATTGCTCCTTCTCTCCTTTTCTCTCATTTTTTCTTTTTTACTTTTTTGGGCCTTTTATTATTATTATTTTGGCCTTTTCTTTCTCCCTCTCTCTTTTTTATTTCCTCACATGGGACAATGCTCTAATAATGAAGATCATTACACCTTTATTTACTTACAACTCGAAAATTACAACTTGATACTAGAACAAAATATGACTCTATATGAATGCCTCCGGCGGTGTACCGGGATGTGCAATGAATCAAGTGTGACATGTATGAAAGAATTATGAAAGGTGCCTTTGCCACAAATACGATGTCAACTACATGATCATGCAAAGCAATATGACAATGATGGAATGTGTCATAATAAATGGAACAGTGGAAAGTTGCATGGCAATATATCTCGGAATGGCTATGGAAATGCCATAATAGGTAGGTATGGTGGCTGTTTTGAGGAAGGTATATGGTGGGTGTATGGTACCGGCGAAAGTTGTGCGGTAGTAGAGAGGCTAGTAATGGTGGAAGGGTGAGAGTGTGTATAATCCATGGAGTCAACATTAGTCATAAAGAACTCACATACTTATTGCAAAAATCTATTAGTCATCGAACAAAGTACTATGCGCATGCTCCTAGGGGGATAGATTGGTAGGAAAAGACAATCGTTCGTCCCCAACCACCACTCATAAGGAAGATAATAAAAAATATATCATGCTCCAACTTCGTTACATAACGGTTCACCATACGTGCATGCTACGGGACTCACAAACCTTAGCACAAGTATTTCTCAAATTCACAACTACTCACTAGCATGACTCTAATATCTCCATCTTCATATCTCAAAACAATCATAAGGAATCAAACTTCTCATAGTATTCAATGCACTTTATATGAAAGTTTTTCTAATATCCCTCTTGGATGCCTATCATATTAGGACTAAATTTATGACCCAAGAAAATTACCATGATGTTTAAAGACTCTAAAAATAATATAAGTGAAGCATGAGAGTTCATTAATTTCTATAAAATAAAACCACCAATGTGCTCTAAAAAGGTATAAGTGAAGCACTAGAGCAAAATTGCCTAGCTCAAAGGATATAAGTGAAGCACATAGAGTATTCTAATAAATCACGATTCATGTGTGTCCCTCTCAAAAGGTGTGTACAGGAAGGATGATTGTGGAAAACTGAAAAGAAAGATTCAAATCATACAATACGCTCCAAGCAAAACACATATCATGTGGTGAACAAAAATATAGCCCCAAGTAAAGTTACCGATAGATGAAGACAAAAGAGGGGATGCCTTCCGGGGCATCCCGAGGCTTAGGCTCTTAGTTGTACTTGAATATTACCTTGGGGTGCCTTTGGAATCCCCAAGCTTAGGATCTTGCCACTCCTTATTCCATACTCCATCAAATCCTTATCCAAAACTTGAAAACTTCACAACACAAAACTCAACAAAAAATCTCATAAACTCCGTTAGTATAAGAAAATAAATCACCACTTTTGGTACTGTTGTGAACTCATTCTTTATTTATATTTGTGTAATATCTACTATATTCCAACTTTTCCATGGTTCATACCCCCCGATACTACCCATATATTCATCAAAATAAGCAAACAACACGTAGAAAACAGATTCTGTCAAAAATAGAACAGTCTGTAGCAATCTGGAACTCTTGAATACTTCTGTAACTCCAAAAATTCAAAAATTAGGAAAACCTAAGAAATTTGTTTAGTAATTGTCAGTGGGAAATGACACCTATGGGATCACGGGGATCCCTTCTGCGGTTGCGGGGGTGCAGGATTGTGAGAAGAGCATGATTAGTAATCAGCACAAGGTTCGTTTACCCAGGTTCGGGCCGTGAGGAATGCGTAAAAGCCTAGTCCTGCTTTGGTGGGTGTATTGAATGTTCTTGAGCTCTTGAACTAGCTACGGTGGCTGCGCGGTTCTAAAGAGTCGAATTCCCCTCCAGTACGCCATGGGCTTCCTTTTATAGTCGAAAGGGGCCGCCATAGTGGCACACGGGAGGTGGAAAGGCCTACAGTGCTATGAGCCTATCGCTCGTATTACAGGATAGGACGCATTTAATGCGTAGCTTAGGTGTCTTCTTACTTTATCGGGGACGGGAGCGAGGCCCGTCTCGTCCGTCGCCGCTCCTCCTCGCCTCGACACGCGCCCTGGCCAGCGATGCATGCGGCGCCATGTAGGCAGGCAAGCAGCTGAGGTGGCGTGGTGGTGGAGCCTTCATGAAGATCTGCATGTCGCCACGCAGGCGTGTGCTAAGTTGGCCTAGAAGCTGCATGTTGCCACGCAGGTGCCTGCCCGGCTGGTTGAGCTGGCCACTCCATGGGCGGTGGAGACTTGGTTGGTGCGGGCCTGGGAGTGGCCCCGCTGACGCCCTTGGCAAGGGCCTTGCCGGGTGGCCCCGCAAGGGTCTTGCCGTGGCGCGTTGTCGTCCCTGGCAAGAATCTTGCCGGGGGTTTTGTGGGTTTCCTTGGCAAGAATCTTGTCGAGGATCGTTGCCTTCCAATCCTCATCTGATCTTGAATATTCTTTGTCTTCACAAAGATCTGCATGCCACCATGGAGGTGCCTCCCGATCCCTAGCCCAACGTGGTTGATGGCGTTGGAGACTGTGGGTTCGAGGGTGGCTCACTTCGCTAGTGTGGGCGAGCCACCCCGGCAAGGGTCTTGCCGGGGAAACCTGCTTCATCCATCTGCTCTTTGTGGTCTCGGTCTTTGGCGTTGCGCTGATTGCTTCTGTGTTTGTGGCTCTGATTTCCTGTCTCCGCCCTGCTTAAGTGTGGTCGTGGGCACGGTTCTGACTGTCCGTGCACCAATAAGGGGTACAAAAGAGTGCCCCTATTTTAGTACACCGACGGGAGCCCCCGGGCCTGGTCCACACATAAGCGCGACGCGTTGTTGGGCCAGGCCCAGAATGGTGCGTGGGCAGGCGGGGCGGTTTTTACCGCGGTAAAACTTTTCGCGCGCTGCGCTCCTTGCAACCCGCGTTGAACACGTGACGTGGGCGGCATGCGTGGGGCGGTTCCCGCATGCATGTGTCACATCGCAGTAAATGGGCAGCGCGACCCGCACCTTCCACATAAAAAGGGATAACCATGAGCGTACTGTTCCTTTTACCCTTCGCGCAATCCCAATCTCGGAAGCCTCCGTTTGCCTTCCTCTTCTTCCCCAAGCTTCGCTCTTGCTCGCCGCCGTCCTCTGTTTCTTGCCCCCCCTTCCCCAGCCGCCATGGTGCCAAAGTCCACCAAGGGCAAGGGAGTGGCCAAGGATGCTAGAGCCGCGGAGCACCCATCCACGCGCGTCATCCCCGCCAACTGTGCCGAGGCTGCCCCGAATTGGTACCCTTTCTTTGTCGATTATTTCTCCTTCGGGCTTTGCCCTCCCTTATTTGATTTCTTCTATGACATCATGCACACCTTTGGCTTCCGCCTCTTGGATTTCACCCCGAATGCTGTGGCGTGCATGGCCCTTTTCGCGCACCTCTGCAAAGGTTTTGCCGGGTTGCACCCCAACACGGCACTTTTCCGCCATTATTTCCTCCCTCGGATCCAAATGGGAGGCACCATTTCTGGTTGCATCACCTGGATCCCAAGGTCCAAGGGAGCGTACCCGGATGGCGCCATGAGGGAGAGGTGGGAAGAATGGCGGGGCCGATGGTGCTGGATCAAAGAGGACCCGCCGGTGTTCTGCGAAGTTCGCTAGGCGCCGCCGGCCCATAGAGGCGATTGGAGCGAGGTCGATGCCGACGACAAGCAGCTCACAATCGCCACCACCAGGATCCGTCGGCTCACCGAGGCCGGGCTCACCCTGGAGATGATCGGGGCGGACTTCATCCGCCGCCGGATCGCCCCACTGCACAACAAGGGGAGGCCGACCTGGCTCTTCACGAACCCCGCCGACATCATGCGGCTTCGCCCCGGCCTCGACCACAATTTCACGGTGATGGGACATGCCCATTTCTTCCAGCGGCTCTTCCAGCTCGACATGGGCCGCGACAGCGAGGTCGAGCAGACCGGCAAGGCTGCGAGGGCCGCCGCGAAGGCCGCAAGGTCTTCCAGGGGCCCTTGTTCAAGTTGCCGGTAGGAGTGGTTCTGCTGTGCAATAATTCGCGCCGGAATGAGATCATTGCCATGATGCCGGACTGCAACGCGCATGGCCCTAACCCAAGCTGGGTCGAGCCGGAAGATATCGAGGTGCAGCAGTTCTTCAACACTCTGCACGAGGGATACATTAAGGCCGATGTCGAGCGGCTGCTCGTCCAAGACACCACCCAGGCGGAGCTCGACTACATCACCACCAGGGCGAGGGAGGCGCAGCTTGCCGAGGAGGCCGGCAACACCGGCGGCATGGAGGACAAGGACGCGATGACCACAAAGGAGGAGGAGCTCGCCAGGTGGGCGGAGGCTGCCAGGGAGGCCAGCAGCGCCGGCATCGGGGCTCCTCTTGTTGAGGATGCGGTCGATGAGTCATCAGGGGAGGAGGCCGGGGCCATTGACCCTTCGGCCCTAGGGAGAATGCGAGTCCTGCGTCGGGCCACTTCCGGTGAGCCGGTTTGGCCCGTCTAGGCCGCGCGGCAGCCGGAATCCCTGGAGGAGTCCCCGCGCCAGACGAGGGCCGTGGCAGCGAAGAAGGTGGTGAAGGACGCGGCGGCAAAGAAGAAGGCATCTGCCTCCTCTTCGTCCAGACGCGTCCAGACTCCGCCCCCCTCCCCTCCTCCGGCAGACGTTGACGCGGGGTCGCCTTCGACTTCGGGTCACTTAGCCCTAGGAGGAAGAGGAAAGCAACAGAGGAGGAAGTGGACGACGCATAAGCATTCTGCTTCTTTTTGCCATCTCTGTTTCCTCACTCTGTGCCACTTGTCTTAACTTGTCTTTGTCTTTGTAGGGACGTGGAGACGCTGGCCCAGAGAGTGAAGAGGGCCAAGGCCTCGGTGGGCGGCCAGCCCCCAGCTGGTACTTCAGGGGCGCCACTGGTGGTGTTGAGCAGCCCGGACAACAGCCCCCAACGTAAGTTCATTACTCTCCCCTCGTCGGCATGTGTTAGGGGCATGACACTCTGGTGCTGACCTTGCCGGGTGCACAGGAGGAGGACAGCAGCAGGAGGAGCCGCAGAGGGCTACTCCCAACATGTCGCCCCCATCGACCACGCCGCCTCGAGGGGCGTCTACGGCGAGGGCGCCAAGCGCCGAGCCCACGCACATGGAGGAGGAGGAGGAGAACCTAGGCACTGGCGGCTTCGCCTTGGCGCCAAATGCTGGCGGAGAGGGGACTTCTGTTTCCCAGCCTGGGACTGGTAAGTCGTTCGCTTTTCGTCCCTGATTTTTCTCTTCTTTTTCTTGGTCTGCCTCACTCCCTTCTTCGGTGCCCAGATCCCTCGGTGAACCCAGAGAACGTGGACGCCACTATTAAGGACGTCGCCAAGGCCGCCTAGGCGGACGCCGAGAAGATCGCCGTCGAGGAGGCCGCCAAGGGCGCTGCTGAGGATGCCGCAAAGGGGCCTTCCAGGGAGGCCGGCAGGGCCACCACTGAGGAGGCCGGCAAGGGGCCTGCTGGGGTGGACGGCAAGGCCGCTGCCGAGGAGGAGGAGAAGGAGGTGGCTGATGACCAGCCTTCTTCCTCTGCTGCTTCCGGCTTCGGCAAGTACCTAAGGGTGGGTGACGACTTGTTCGTCCACCTCCCAGGCGCGTCGAGCACTAGGACACCCATCGAGGGAGAGGTGTTTGACGACGAAGTGCTTTCCGCCGCCGGACTCAAGGTCATCGACGAGCCGAGCGTTGGTGGCGACGGCTCCCAGGAGGAGCGGCTACTCCAGGCCATGGGTGCCAGCTTCCGGAAGCTCCAGGCGCTCCACCGCGCCAGTTTGGACAAGGCCAAGTCCAGGACGGTAGTGGTGGAGAAGGCGGAGGCGGACCTCCAGGAGCGCTTCACCGAGACGCAGGACTGGTTCCACCAGGCTCAAGACGAGATAAAGGCCGCCCAGGGCGAGCTGGCCAAGCGCGACGTGGAGCTCACCATGAAGCTGGCCGACATCGAGAAGGCCCAAGAGACGGCGAAGAACTTGGCCGCCGCCGCCGAGGCCGCCCGGACCCAGCACGAGGCCGCGCTGAACTCCAAGGAGGAGGACCTTGCCGCCCGCGAGGAGAAGCTTGCCGCCACGCTCCACGGCAAGGATGAAGAGGTGGAGAAGCTCACGGCGGCACGGACCCAGGAGCTAGATCACAAGCATAAGGAGGCGCTCGACGCCCAGGCCCTGGCCCACGGCAACAGGGTGAAGGAGTTGGAGGAGGAACGGGATGTCCTGGCGAAATGAGCCTCGGAGCTGTCCTCGAAAAAGAACACGCTCAACGAGGCCCTAGTTGAGGCACAATCCGAGGTCCTTAGCAGAGCTGAGCAGCTTTCCACCGCCAACGACACCATCAAGGACCTGAATCTCAAGCTGGAGGGCCTCGAGGGGGCGCTCGAGGAGGCCAAAACCCGGGAGGAGGCCCTGACCCAGCGCTTGGCGGCGGAGGAGCAGCTCCGGGCGAACATGGTCGCCAATCTCAAGGACCAGGTCGATGGCGAGAAACATTGGATCGGCTGCCTTATTGCCATTGCTAACAGAATCACCGAGCAACTGGCCAAGATGAGGGTGTCGGACATGAGGTATGCCTCGGAACCAAACCTGAGCCCCAACGCCAGTCTGACCATCTTTTTTGAGAGCGTCCTTAGGGCCCTGGAGAAGCTCCACTCCAACCGAGCGAGCTCCTTGGCCGACGAGGCCCGGATGCTTTGCCAGGGCGCCATGACCAAGGTTCTCACCAAGCTGGTGCACTGGAACCCCAGTCTTGACTTTGGTGCCTCGCTGGACAGCTTGCCGAACAACGCGGACCTCGAAGTGCTCAAGGAGCGCATCGAGCCCGTCATCAGCTGCATCAGCGGGATCCATAGGGTGGAGGGCCAGGGCCGGGACTAGGCGCCCCATCTCTTGCTGCCGCTGCAGGTTCATGACCAAGACCATTCATATCTTTAGTTAGAACCGCAGCAACAATTGGTATAACATAACTCTGTAGTACTCTTGATATTATGCATGTTATTTTCCTGTTCGATTTTTCCTTGTATGTCCACCCTACGTAACTGGGTAGGCTTGCCGGCACGTAAACCCAGGGTGGCGTCTTGGGGATGGATCCCCATTGGCCTGTCGGGTGTGCGTGCTGCCGGGTGAACCACCTTACCGCCCTTAGCGCGGCCGCCCGAACTGTCGAGCTTGACTCGAGTCAGAATCGGGAGCGCTGCCAAGTGTGGAAGGCTACCCCGCCACCCTCGACACGGCCGTTTGAGCTGTTGAACAGACTCGAAACAGAACAAAGGCGTTGCCGATTGCGGGAGGTCCCCTTTGCATGTAGGTTTTCCATACATAGGCAAGATCTCTGAGGACGATAACCTTGTGTATAGAAAGGAAATAACTCAAGGCTCTGAATGACTTAGCTTTTCTGTTGCCATGCTGGCGCCCTTCGCGCTCACAGGCGGCGCCGTTTTCTCCTGGCCGCCTCCTTCACGGGAGTCTTGGTGATGAAGAACTGCTAGGCCAACTACTAGACCATATTCTCACAATTGCGCGCCCCCTACCTGGCGCGCCAAAGATGTCGGTGGGAAACGACACCTATGGGATCACAGGGATCCCTTCTGCGGTTGCGGGGGCGCAGGGTTGTGAGAAGAGCAGGATTAGTAATCAGCACAAGGATCGTTTACCCAGGTTCGGGCCGCGAGGAATGCGTAAAACCCTAGTCCTGCTTTGGTGGGTGTATTGAATGTTCTTGAGCTCTTGAACTAGCTACGGTGGCTGCACGGTTACAAAGAGCCGAATCCCCCTCCAGTACACCATGGGCTTCCTTTTATAGTCGAAAGGGGCCGCCACCGTGGCACCCAAGAGGTGGAAAGGCCTACAATGCTATGAGCCTATCGCTCGTATTACAGGACAAGACGCATTTAATGCGTAGCTTAGGTGTCTTCTTGCTTTATCAGGGACGGGAGCGAGGCCCGTCCCATCCGTCGCCGCTCCTCCTCGCCTCGACACGCGCCCTGGCCAGCGATGCATGCGCTGCCATGTAGGCAGGCAAGCAGCTGAGGTGGCACGATGGTAGAGCCTTCACGAAGATCTGCATGCCGCCGTGCAGGCGTGTGCTTTGTTAGCCTAGAAGCTGCATGTTGCCACACAGGTGCCTGCCCAGCTGGTTGAGCTAGCCATTGCATGTGAACGGCGGTGAAGACTTGGTTGGTGCAGGCCTGGCAGTGGCCCCGCTGACGCCCTTGGCAAGGGCCTTGCCGGGTGGCCAGGCAAGGGTCTTGCCGTGGTGCGCTGTCGTCCCCGGCAAGGATCTTGCTGGGGGTTTTGTGGGTTTCCTTGGCAAGAATCTTGTCGAGGATCGTTGCCTTGCAATCCTCATCTGATCTTGAATATTCTTTGTCTTCACAAAGATCTGCATGCCACCATGGAGGTGCCTTCCTGGCTCTGGCCCAATGTGGTTGATGGCGTTGGAGACCGTGGGTTTGAGGGTGGCTCACTCCGCTGGTGTGGGCGAGCCGCCCTGGCAAGGGTCTTGCCGGGGAAACCTGCTTCGTCCATCTGCTCTCTGTGGTCTCGGTCTTTGGCGTTGCGCTGATTGCTTCTGTGTTTGTGGCTCTGATTTCCTGTCTCCGCCCTGCTTAAGTGTGGTCGTGGGCGCGGCTCTGACTGTCCGTGCACAAATAAGGGGTACAAAAGAGCGCCCCTATTTTAGTACACCGACAGTAATCTTCTGCAAAAAGAATCAAATCAAAATCACGCTTCTATTAAAAATGAGAATTATTTTCCTGAGCACAAAAGTTTCTGTTTTTCAGCAAGATCAAATCAACTATCACCATAAGCCATCCCAAAGGTCTTTGTTGGCACAAACACTAATTAAAACACAAAAACTACATCTAACCAGGGGCTAGATGAATTATTTATTACAAAACAGAACCTAAAAAGCAAAAACAAAAACAAAATTGGGTATCGTGATTGATGCTTCTTCCCTCGTGAGAACAGTAAAGAGAAAAGTGAAAAGGCAAAGGGCAACACTTTGTAAATATATATATCCCAAAGACATAACATGGACCGGCCCCTTCCATTTTAGTTCATTTTTTATTTTTCTATTTGGTATTATTTTAGGAATGTTGTAAATACATGTATCCCAAAGGCATAAAATTAATTAAATAAAATTTGGTAACCGTGAATTTGGAAAACAAAAAAGTGTAAAAAAATTGTTAGATTAATTCACAAAATGTTGATAGCATTTAAAAAGTGTTTGTGACATTTAAAAATGGTCATGGTTTCAAAACAATGTTTTATACCATACAAACAACATGTATGTTATATCTCAAAAAATGTTCATGCTTTTCATAATACTATGTCCATGACATTTTACTAAGGACATAAAATTAATTAAATAAAAGTTGAAAACCGTGAATTTGGAAAACAAATAACGTAGTGTAAAAAATGGTTAGATCAATTCACAAATGTTGATAGCACTAAAACAGTGTTTGTGACATTTAATAAATGGTCATGGTTTCAAAACAAACATGTACGTTATATCTCCAAAAATGTTCATGCTTTTCAGAATACTATGTCCATGACATTTTTTGAATTTTTTTATACAATCTACAATAATGTTATCGTTGCATAAATGTTTTATTCATATTCAAACAAAATGTTCCAAGTTGTGTTTGAAACACATTTTCCACAAAAAATTCAAAAGCATTTGATTGTAAAAAAAATTAAGGTTGTATATGAAAGATATTATACATGTATAAAAAAATTAGATGTATAAGAATGTACAATCTTTATAAAAAAAATAGATCTCAAACATGTATTTGGAAAAATTATCTAAGAGCATTAAACATGTACAAAACAATGTTCCCGATGTATACCAACAAATTATAATGTGTATGAAAAATGTAGATATGTGTTGATAACAAAAATAAATATCTAAGAAGCATTAAACGTGTACAAAAGAATGTTTCCAATGTTCCCATTATTTTTTCAAAAAACATCAACACCTATATATTTAAAAAATGTCTATCATCGTTTTTTTTAAATGGTCAACATTTATAAATAAAATATTGTACATCTACACTGAAAATGTACATTATGTAAAAGTAGACATGTGTAGAAAAAAAAGAAAAAGAGAATGAAAGGAAAAACACAAAAAGGAAATCATGAAGAAATGCCAAAAAAAATATAAGAAAGCCGCGAGGAAAGTAAGAAAAATAAAAACCAAATAAGACCTGTAAATAAACGAAGAAAAAGAAGGGGAAACAAAAAAAGGATATCAGCAACTTGAGCATGGTAGTAGCCCAGTGATCATGATACACTAGCAGACAGCCTAGTTACGCCGAAGGATGACACAGAGGAATCTGAGCATACGATGCGCGGCTACGCGAGAACAATATCTCGCATTAAGCGAGATGGTAGCTTCTCTCGTGTAGACATCAACATTAATGGGTCGTCCGCGGAGACATGGCGGAGTTCATGATAGATAAAGTAGAGAGAAAAAGGGCGGGTGTGGGGTTCGAACCATAGATCTCCAAGTTTCTTCATGGCGTTGGTAGCCGCTAAGACATGGTGGAGTTCATGATAGATAAAAAGGGTGCGGTATATTTGAAGGAAAAACGTCCGGTTTTCCACTGCCTTTCCTTTTTCAAATTTCTTTTCTTTTTTTCCACCAGTTTTTCTTTGTTTCTCTCTTTTTTTATTGGTTGTTTCTTTTCTTTATTTTTTTGTTTTCCTTTCATTATCTTTATTTTTCTTCGGTTTTGTTCCTTTTTTTATCTGCTATTTTACTTTTTCTCTCATGTTTTCACTGTTTTCAAATACAAGTTTAACATTTTTCCAACAAAGGTTTAACATTTTTTTAATACATGGTCAACATTTTTTCTATACACATTTTTAGATGCTTTATTAACATTTTTCCAGTACCAGATTAAAAAAATTGAATACATGTTCAACATTTTTTCTATACATATTAACATTTTTGAAATATAAGTTTGACATTTTTTAATACATTGTCAACATTTTTTCTATACACATCTAACATTCTTCAAATACAAGTTTAACATTTTTTTAATAAATGGTCAACATTTTTCTACAAAAATTTAGCATTTTTAAAATACATGTTCAACATTTTTTGAATACATGGTCAACATTTTTTCTATACACGTTCACATTTTTCAAATACAAGTTCACCATTTTTTATACATGGTAAAAAATCTATAAAATTTTAATATTTTTCAAATGCATCATTAATATTTTTCAAATACTTGTTCAACAATTCTTTTCAAAATCTTTATTAACATTTTTAAATACATGGTCAACGATTTCACACAATTATGAAGGGACATGGTGGTTTTCAAAATCTTTAGGCTTGATTAACCAGGAGCCGCTCCGTGCTGGCGCCATGTTGATGTCACACACATTTTTTTTTCATTTTTCCATCACATTTTTTATGTAGGTTTCTCACTTTCTATATTTCATATTAAATGTATATCTTACAAAATACTTTACATAAAAGTTTGAAAAAATGTGGATCATACATTTCCAAAAAGTAAAATGTAAATAGAAAAATGTTCCTGATGTATACAAAAAAATGTATAAATGTGAATGCAAAAAGTAGAAGATGTCAATCATTTATTCGAAAAATGTTAATTGTATGTTAAAAAAAACAGCGTAACATTAAAATAATTTTTATAACATTTAGAAAACTGTTCATGTTATTAAATAAAAATATATCATAAATTCAGAAAAATGTACAATACATTTTAGAAAATATTTAAAGGTGTCAAAAAAGTGTACGTGAAATTAAAAAAATCCTTGTACAATTTACAAAAATGAATGGATAGTTCAGAAAATATTTTTGATCATTCGAAAAATATTTCAACACGTATTTGAGAAAATCTTGAACAAGTATTTGAAAAAAAGTACAAAATATGTTTTTGTAAAATATGTTAAAGCATGTACTTGAAAAATGTTAAATGTGTATAAAAAATGTTTGATATTTTTACAAAAAGTGAACAACGTGTATGAGAAAATTAGACATGTGTTGGAAAAACAAACACAATGGAAACCTACGAACGATTATGCGCAAAATAAAGAAAACCAACAAAAGATACAAAAAGAAAAGTGAAGTAAAAAAACCAGAAGAAAACCAAGACAAACATTGGAAACTAAATTATACAGAAGAAGAAAAGGAACACAAAAATGTTGTTGAAAAAAAATCAAGCATAAGGGAAAAAGGGAAAAATTGCAAGAAAGCCGTACAGGGTAACCAATAGATAGAAAGAAACAAAAAACAAATCCAATAAAATCCTGACATTGCAACCTACAGACAGAAAGAAGAGAAAATCCACCTAAATTTGAGCGATTGATCGTAGCACAGCGGACAAGGCATTTCCTATTTGGCGCCTTAAAGCGCCATTACTATGCATTTTCCAAACTGGCGCACATCCCCTCCACGTCTGGCCCGCTCATTTGCTTTTGTTTTTTCTATTAAAACTGCAAAAAGAGTGTGCGTGCTACGGTTCAAACATGGAACATCAACCTTCACAGAAGTAGCGCAGCAACCACTAGGACATTGCAACACTTGTGCCTAGTAACTTCATTTTTTTTCTTTTATTGTTTGTCCTATTCGCGAAGCCCGTGGAGAAGCTTCCCAAACAAGTTTTTTCGTTTTTCTTCTTTTGGAACGGTTTATTTTTTCTTTTACATTTAATAATGAGCAAGTTGTCGTTTCGAAATCATGATTTTTTTCAATATCAGTGATTTTTTTTCAAAATCAATGAACTTTCTAAAAAAATCATGAACTTTTTTAAAATTGATGAAGTTTTTTTCAAAATCGATGAACTTTTTTTTCATAATTGACGACCTATTTTTGAAAATTTTGAGTTGTTAATTTTTTTTAACTTCTCCTAGAAATCCATTAACATTTTTTAATACATGATTTTTTCAAAAAAACATATATTTTTTAAAAAGTCAATAGTTGACCGGCCAACCATCGAGCAAAGAACCAAATGCGCTAGGGCGAGCGAGGTACTGCATCGCGATGGTGGAATGGGTGGCCCATTGCTACAGCCAGTGGGCGGCGGAACACCTAGCCGGCTCATAAGGCGCCGAATAGTAGTTCCGAACGAACGAATGAAACTGAGCGAGCAGCGAACGAAAACTAAAATCCCAGAAAATAGGTCGCTGCAATAACTTCGCGAGGGGGGAATCCTTCAGGCGAGGGCGGATCCTATATGTCGCATAGGGCGCCCCTAGCACCGTGGCACGCATCCCACCCCAAGCTCACCCGAGCGCCTTCTGGGTCGTCTCATGTGGGGTGCGAGGTCCCCCGGTTTTTCCTTTTTTTATATTTTTTCGATTTTCTTTTCACCTTTCCTTTTCTTTCCTATTTTCCTTTTTCTCTCCTCTTTTTTCATCTTTACTTTTTCAATTTTTGTGAATTTTATGTAAAATTCACGAACACTTTTTTGTTCATCAAATTCAATAAATGTTCATCAATGTAAAAAAATGTTCATCGAATTCAACTTTTTTGTCCATCATATTTCAAAAATGTTCATCAAAATTCAAAATTTGTTCACCAACCTACAAATATGTTCATTAAATTAAAGTTTTGTTTCAAAAAATATTCATCAAAATCAAAATTTGTTCACTGAATTCAAAATTTGTTCATCCATTTTTCAAAAAAAAAGTGCTTGAATATAAATGTTCATTAAAATTAAAAATTTGTTCACCGACCTACAAATTATGAGCATTTACGAACATTTTTCCATAAACACAAAAATTTGTTGAAAAAAGAAAAGTAAAACGAAAAAAGAAAAAAGGAAAGAAAGAAAAAATGGAGAGGAAGAAAAATAAACCATGAATTTTTTTTAAAAAGAATAAAAAACGAAAAGAAAACAGAGAAAGAAGAAATAAAAAGGAAAAAGGTAAACCAGCTTAAGGAACCTTCTAGAAGGTTCCCAAAACCGATAAAAACCGGCTGGGAAACTTCTAGAAAGTTCTCAAAACCGAAACTGCCTACAGTGGAGATGGGCCGGCCCAGCTGATCGCTCGCCTATGCGTTCGCTCACAATTTGACGCTCCAATTGGAATTTCCCGAAATGATCGTCAGCTCGTGGCGCAATGCAATGGTTGAGTTGATCTCAGTACGGCACTCGGCACCACGCTGAGGGCGGACGGACGGCAAACTCTCACCTCTTCGCCGGCAGCCGCTCGGAGCTGCTGTGCAGATCCGGCACTGCACGTCTTCCAATCAAATAAAATGTAAGGTTCGTGTGGCTTTACCGGCTAGGAACAGGCAAGCTGGTAGCGTCTTTACCGATTTGGAGCAGCCAAGCACGTAGCTTCACTTTTATATGGACGACTTCAAGAGATTAGCTGACATAGCTCGCTGGCTACAACGTCGCTTTCTGCTCAGAGTTCCCACGCGATAGTTCACGGCCATTCGTCTGCCTGCCACTACTACAAAACTATACTGGCGACACAAACTGTAGCCTAAACAGACAACACGGTCCAGCCTCCAGGTGTGGAGCCGGTGCCCGTAGGTACGTGCCATATTCTGCCTCCGACGTTCCTTATCGTTTAGGTACAACAGATGCTGAAATACCACCGTCAGTGAGACGTAGGATGAAGCCATTCATTCAAGTTTATTAATTATATGTTTCTCCGTCGGCTACTTGACGCAAGGCTTGCTTATTGGAATACGCGGGAGCCAACGCCCGGTGCTTAATTTATGTGAATAATCTATATCCACTTGTGATCTATGTCTAATGCTATTGTTTGCTGGTCATTCGATTCTCGATTGGCTAACTAGTTAGTGTATTCCTTTTTCCGACGCCATGCCCACTAATCGTGTCGTGTGAATGATTTAGTTTGCTGAATAAGTGATCGATTCTCATTATCCAGTTTGTTTTCTGTCACCTATCGATGTTGATGGCTCATCTAACTGAATAAAAAACACCTACTGTATACATTTCTTTTCAGAGTGAATGTGTACGAATCCTTACAATATAGTTCGAATGCATATTCTTATCCTCTCCAAAAAGATACACTATCTTTCTTGCGTTACAACTTCTGTGAACACAAGTACGTAGTGAGATTAGTTTTGCCTCTACATTTAGAACTGTAAATATTCTGCTACATTTTTTTTTCTTTTCTTTTGACATCAATTCTGCTATATTGTTGTTAATAGTAGATGATCACCTTTCAAAATGATCAAACAACGTGCCTCCTTGCTCTTTCATTGACTGCGACAACCATACAGTTTCCTGTCATTATCTTCTTTTCAATGCAAAACAACCAATCAGTTAGAGCTTGCCATCTGCTTGATTACATATATAGGTTACTCAACTGGATAGTAGTAGTAGTAGTATATCAAAAGGGAATATGACGGTTTCGTACGTGTAAGGCCATACAATGACTGAAGACTAAACAATCATTGTGAAGAGCATTACGCGACTAGATGCCGACGGACAAGTGCAAGCTTGACTTCACCATCATTGCCCATCCACCATACGAAGTCCTAGACTTCGTCATCGTCACCAGACAACTCCGCGCATCTTGCAGAAATACATAAGCTCTAGTTAAGTATGCACCATATAAACCAGTAACTATAGAGTTAGTCTGGTAAATGTACAACTTAACAAATATGCTTGGGGTACGTACTCCTACATCACATCACATGGCGAGTGCATAGAGTATCATATTCATGCCGTTTGCCCCTTCATAAACCAGAAAAATGGTCAAAGAAGAAAAAACCGGCGAGAGGGTACATGCATGGCATGCAGATGCAGGACACCTCAGCTTGGACATCTCAAATCAGAAACACGCCCTCGCCAAACCCACGTGGTGCTGCCGCAGCAAGCAGGCTACCCCTAGTATCCTGGGAAGCGGCTCCCCTGACGTGCGGCTCCTGCCGTTGTGGCGCTGTCATGTGGGCCTGTTTCCCGATGGGTCCATCAGTCAGTGGTCGAACGGCACCCTGCCGAAAGGCAGAGGATCCTCGTCCAATATTCTCTTGACTCAATGGCCGGGAAAGGTTCACGTCCCCTGCACTGTAGTTTACTGTGCAGCCAGCCCAGCAGGATTTGACCATGTTTAAGCAGCAGCTAGCTGCGCCTGCGCACATGAACTGCAGCCCGCGGCCGTTCCGTCGATCTGGCAGAGGCAGACAGTACCGGCGCGCACCACACCTGGATCACGATCTGGCTCGCGAAACCAACGACCTACATCCGGTCTAGCCCGTGACTAAATTTCACTGCGAAATGCACCCTTGTGTTCTGTCTCCGGTTAGGGTATCGATCTCACTGTAGCACTCCTTTCTAAGCAGATTTCGAAGCTCGGTATCCAGGTGAGGTTACGAGATGAAATGGAGAAAACTGTGTGGCCTGTCGTGTCATGGGCATCTTCCTCGTCGTCTGTTCTTCTTCACTCTCGCCGGCCACGTAGTACAGTACACAGTAACACAACATACTCGCGGGCGCGCACATGCGCATACGACAAGGTGACTTGCCACTATAAACAACTCGTGTTATTAAAGCCCAAGCGATGTGACCTGCGATAAGATGCGCACTGCTTCACAACCGCATATTCAAAGGAAAACTACGGCGTAGGTCCACGCTGATTCATCATCTTGTTTCTACCGACAAGCCGTGACTAGACGTGAACTTTTATATATAATCTTTCACAGAAAGTCGGGAACATTTATAGAACCTATTTGTAGAACCTGTGAAGGGCCTTTACAAATGATCTAATCCGTTTTGATTTGAGTTTGTTTGTTGAGGTAACTAAACAAAATCAACATGAGAAAGAGGTGTGGCAGCCAGCCAGCCCGTGTTCGAGCATTGGCTCTAGGGCTCGGTGCTCCCGGAGTTTTCTTTTATAAGAAAGCCAACAAGCATCTGTCTCATCTGTCTTGGGTTTGTCTCATTTTTCTAAAAGCAAAATCAATATTATAGGAAGAAATATCAACATTCACAATGCAAAATCAATATAATTAGATGCATGATAAATAAGGGGGGGGGGGGGCACCCCCACCCACCACCACCACCACCACCACCACCACCACCACATGGATCGGCAATAGATTATTCGATCAATCTGAAACACCCCGACAACTCAATTGGTTGTCGTCCCAAGCTCGAACAGGGCGAAAGAAAGCATCTATGGCAACATCTCATAAAGGAAAGGGGATTAGAGGTCATCTACCTTTTGACCCCAATGCATCGGTTGCTGCAGCGTGTCAATACCCCTAACCTCGCTGGCATTGAACGTCAATAATGCAAACAACACCACTATGATGGTGCTTGCAATCTCCGAAAGCTTCATGGCCGAGATGGGGGAGAGCTTCCGGATTTCCTCTGAGCTAGCTCTCCCTCCAAAACAAAGAAAAATGAAGGGCATCACTACGAAAGGACAAGCACCTTGGATGTAGCCTGGTCTGGTTGTGACGGTCCTCATCACCAAAGGTATGCCATAACTTTAAGGTGTGGAGGCCATCTAGAGATGCAGACATCACGAAACCTTTGTGTAACTTTTGGCGTGAGTGTATTAAAAAATTTGTTACTACAAGGGGGGCAGGGCCCCCTCCCCCACCACATGGATCGGCAATCGATTTGTCAATCAATTCGAGTCACCCCGACAACTCAATTTGTTGTTGTCCCGGGCTCGAATAGGGCGAAATAAAGGATCTAAGGCAACATCTCATAAAGGAAAGGGGATTAGAGACCATCTACCCCTTGATCCCGATGCACCGGTCCCTGCAGCATGACAATACAGCTAACCTCACTGGTGTTGAATGTCGATAATGCAAACACCACCACTATGATGGCACTTGTAGTCTCCGAAAGCTTCATGGATGAGATGGGGGGAGAGCTTCCAGGTTTCCTCTGAGCTAGCTCTCCCTCCAAAACAAAGGAGAATGAAGGGCATCACTACGAAACCGCAAGGACATGTGATGTAGCCTGGTCTGGTTGTGACAGTCCTCATCACCAAAGGTATGGCATAACTTTAAGGCGTCAAGGCCATCTAGAGATGCCGACATCACAGAACCTTAGTGTAACTTTTGGCGTGAGTGTATTCAAAATTTTGTTACTACAAGGGGGCCAGGGCCCCCCACTACCACATGGATCGACAATCAATTTGACGATCAATCTTAATCGCCTTGGCAACTCAATTGGTTATCATCCCAGGCTCAAACAGGGCGAAAGAAAGGACCTAAGGCAAGCTCTCATAAAGAAATGGGGATTAGGATCATCTACCTCTTGATCCTGGTGCGCTGATCGCTGGCATCGAACATCGAGAATGCAAACAACACCACTATGATGGCTCTTGCAATCTCTGAAAGCTTCATGCTTGAGATGGGGGAGAGCTTTCAGGTCTCCGCTAAGCTAGCTCTCCCTCCAAAACAATTAATAATGAAGGGTATCACTACGAAACGCCAAGGACCTTGCATGTAGACTGGTTTGGTTGTGACAGTCCTCATCACCAAAGGGATGGCATAAGTTTAAGGCGTGGAAGACATCTAGAGATGCTAATATCACAGAACCTTAGTGTAACTTTTGCCGTGAGTGTATTCAAAAATTTGTTAGTACAAGCAGTGTGGCTATCAAAGTCAATGATGGTGTAGGCGAGTACTTTCAGACAAAAACAGGGCTACGTCAAGGTGACCCTGTGTCTCCAAAGTTATTTAACATTGTTTTTGACATGTTGGCTATTTTGATCGAACACGCCAAAAGGATGACCAAATTGGAGGATTAGTTCCACATCTTATGGATGTGGGCCTCTCCATCTTGCAATATGCCAATGGTATGGTTCTCTTTATTGAACATGAACTCGATAAAACTAGAAATATTTAAGAAGGTCTTGATTTGAACTTTTGAGCAAATGCCATGTCTTAAATTAACTTTCATAAAAGTGAACTGTTCTGTTTTGGAGAAGCCAAAGAGGCACCCACACAATACACTAAAAATTTTGATTACCCACTGTTGGAAAATGTAGTAGAAAACAAAAAAAGATCGACCTACGATCAACCAGGAACACTAGGAAGATGCAATAACGGTTTAGGTTGGATCATTACCAACTCCGAGTTGCAACGGAAGAATATAAGAGTCAGCATAGTTTGTACTTGAAGTCCCTCCACTACTGCAGGATGATGCTAACGCGACACTACGATTAGAGACCCTTTGACGAAACTGTGTGCGATGCATTAATCGCAAACGGTGATGTAAAATAACCGTTAAAAAGATACAAAACGTTTGCGACGGTGGATACATCAAACACGGTTTAGATTTTAGTTGCGTGTGTGATGCAGGGCATACGGTTCGGTTCAATGAACTATTTGCGATGCGGCAGAAGAGCAGAAACAGGCAGCCAAATGAAGTCGTGTGCGATATACGTCATATAGTTCAGTCGGATTAACTGTTTGTGATGAGGCGGAACAACAAAAATGGGCAGCCAGATGAGGGTGTGTGCGATTGAGTGCATACACCTCAGACTGATGAACCGTTTGCGATCAGGAAACACAACAGAAACGGTCAGCCAGATCAACGTGTCTGCGATTGACGGCATACACTTCACACGGATGAACTGTTTGCGATCAGCCACGACAAACAAAAACAGTTAGACAAATCAACGTATGTGCACTAGACGAGCACACATTCAAATTAAAAGAAGCGTGCGTGATGGTAATAACGAGCGAGCACGGTTGATGGAACAAGACGTGTGCTGACATCGCCTATTGCGGTGCATCCTATGGTGCAAACGCCACGTACGCGGTCGAGAAAGCGTGCCCACGTTACGCCGTCCAGGAATAGTTCCGCACTTAGAAATTATAGAACTGTCAATAAATTTTGAGCATGCATCCCATCACATTCCAAATTACTACCATGCCATATTTAATTTTAAACCTGTTCACACCGATTAAAACCTAAATGGTTTCCCACTTAGGAGCATATTAGTACTCGGTTATAAATACTACTACTCCAAGATGACTGCACATTCCTCCTCAACTCCTCATCCACAAAAACAAACAAGTCATTCATTGTCGTTCCCTTGCGTCTGCCATGACCAGCGTGAGTTCTGGGTCGAGAGATTACTACCAGGGAGAGGCGAGTATGGAAGCGGAAGCACGAGAGATGTCCCGCCTCGCCGTGAAAGCAACCGACATGTCCCGCCGCGTGGCCGTTGTAGCACCGAGGCCCCGCTGTGCCGCCGAAGCAGCACAGAAGTCTCGCTGCACCATCGATGCAGCAGACTGGTCCGCCCGCGCCGCGGAAGCAGCAGAGATGTCCCGTCGTGCTGCGAATGCAGCAGATATGTCCTTCCGTGGTGCGGTGACCTGGGAAAATGTCTCGCGGGTAGGCAAGGACTCTCACAGGCGCATGTGCGCTATGGTCGATGACCTGATGGGTCAGATCTCCGACTGGATGAAGCAGCAGGATGAGATGAATGCCCCATTTAAAAATGCTATCAGCGTCAGTCGGGGACTTGGCGAGAACAAGGCGAAGCTCCGCACCGAGCGCGACCTGCTGAGGGCAAAGATCGCTGAAATGACAAAGCAACACGAGGAGACCACTGCCTTCTTGAAGAGGACCGGTGTCATCGCCAAGAAACTTATGAACGAGAATGCCATGCTCCGCATCGAGCGTCAAAGGCTGGTGGAGGAATCCGTGGATGCTCTCAAGAAGTGTCTTGAGGACACGAAAAAGCTCATCACCACTCGCCGCAGGAACTAGTCACCGCGTCCTGCAGCAACACATCAAGAAAGTAGAGATTAGCGAGCCAGATCGTTGTCTTCCTTCTTCTTTTGCTCTTGTGTATTTCGGGCGTTGCCGCATGTGGCCTCCTTAATTATCTTCCTAAATATGTAAGACAATTATTATCCATTGTCATCATCCTTATATTCATCAGTCTTGCTATAAGTCGCGGTCGATGCTATGTAGGTCCATCGGATCTTACATCAAGATCCATGCAAAACTTTATTTTCAGATTTTCTTTTTTCTCTCTTAAATCTCAGTCAAGTGAGACATAGTCACGCCATAAAACAGGGGCTCGAGCGCCATTAATGGAGACGTTGGGAGGGAGGTGGGCGGCGGATAGAGGTCAAAGGGCACGCGCAGGGGTATGATCGCACGCTTCCCGTACTCAAATAGCTACCCCGCACGGCACCTCCTATCCAATAAAAAAGGGGACGTGTGGCGGCACGTAAAGGGTAAGTAGAACGCCCAGGGTTTCAATAATACTTGTGTGTTTCGATTTGTAACGTGACGACACTTGTTCCAAAATGACTTTGCTGATTGTTAATATGCGCCTCCGCAAATCGGAATTTTTTTTTACCACAGCATGTTGGTGCCATGTCATGAAACCATGCCAGGTTTCATGATTTTCAAGCGAGTTTTGGATTTACGAAAATTTTAAAACCAAGTTTCTCGATGTTTTCGGCTGAGCCAAGACGCCCAGATGTTCAAATTCCATTCCCACTTCTTGCATGGGACCTAGAAATTCGCCCAAGTACACATAAATGATTTTTCAACTAACTTTGGCGCACTGGAGCATGCGCTTGTAGTTCAAATTCGAATTATGTGCATTAAATGCCTGGAAATTCAATTAATGTAGAAAAAAGGCCAAACGAACCTGGAATAATTCCAAAATTTAGCACGAAATTTCTATTTGGTCTAAGCTACATGTGTAAAAAAATCAAGGCGGGAGAAGGCAGTGTATGTCATTTCGCACATGGAGGTGACACGTTCCCTCTCGAAACCACAAGCCTTCTTCAGAGAAGCTACAATTTGCAAGAAGCTTACGCCAAAATTTGTCCCAGTTCAGCCAATTTTTTCACCACAGAATGCTGGTGCCATGAATTGACACCATGCCATGTTTCATGATTTTCAAGCGAGTTTGGGATTTATAGGAATTTAAAAACCAAGTTTCTCAATGTTTCCGACCGAGCCACGACGCCCAGATGTTTGAATTTCATTCCCATTCTTGCATAGGACCTATAAATTCACCCAAAGACACACATGTGATTTTTGAACAAACTTTGGTGCAGTGGAGCATGTGCTTGTAGTTCAAATTTGAATTATGCACATTAAATGTCTAGAAACTCAATTAATGCATAAAAAACCAAACGAACCCGGAATAATTCTAAATTTTAACACGACACTCATGTAGTTGCATGTTCACTGTAGATAAATGTTCTAGCAATTCAAACACCATCCTTTCCCTCCGTAACACCATTTTATCTTTCAAAACATAATGAAAAAATCAGGTATACCACAAATAGTTTACTAGCCAGAATCGTGTGGGATGCGATACTCATAAAATATCTTGGCGCACCGTCTTGTCTGGCTTACGCAGGAAGCTTCATCATCTACAGTCCATCGCCCGCACTTGAACCACACTTGCGTGCCAGTTTCTCGCGGCATCGAGCGAATTTTTTCTGCCACCGTGAAAATATCTATCTCCCCGCCCCCTCCCTCCCACCAAAAGCCACATTTCCATTGTCCCTCCTTGCTTTCCAAGTTCAAACCTTCACTGCTGCTTACTGGCAACTCAGCCTCCTCGCCGGTGAACCTTGTTCTTGCAGTGCCGCCTCCTCACCGGCTACCCTTCTTCCTGCAGCGCCGCCTCCTCGCCGCCGACCCTTCTTCTTGCAGCACCGCCTCCTCGCCGGCGACCTTTCTTCTTGCTGTGCGGCCTCGTCGATATGGTTAGGTTATCCACACCCCACCCACACCATCCTCCTCCTTCCCCGTCACACATGTCCCGACCGATGGTGCGACACCTTTCGCTGAAATCACTGGCACCATCCTCCAGTTAAGCGCCGCCCACAGCCATTTTTCACGCAGTATAACATGGAGCTTAGTAGCATCTGGTAGCGAAGAAGCAAATCGCGGCCGCACGCGTGGACGAGGTCGGTATGGCTGTCATGCGTGCCGACCGCCAGATCTTGGAGGAGCACCTCGTCTTCGAGGCCACTGTCGACACTGCCACGCGGTTGTCTACTTTAAAATACAGTTCATGTCGTTTCCTCGAGGCCACCGCCAGTGCCTTCTAGTGATTTGTCCTCTGTAATGTTAATATGCAATCTGATATTCTGAAATGTAATGTTCAGTTAACAATTTAGTCCAACAATTCCTACATTTCGTAGTACTGTTCTCAAGCATTCTTTGTTTAGTTAACCGTCTTACCTTCTAGTACATGTCTCTATTCTGCAATGTCGTGCTCAGTTTACTGTTTTGGTTCATTTGGTCTGCTGTCCATTTAACTCTTTGGTTCAAATCTGCAATTTGATTTTCATTTGTTGTGGGTACAATTTTGTATTGTTATGCATGTGAGAAATAAATCGAATTTGGTTGTACTCAATACATATTCTACTGATAGTATGGCAACTCTCAGTTAACCTGATCAAGATTTCCTTATATGTGTTGCAGGGAAACAATGGGAGATACTACGGTTTACCATCGAGGTTTTCTCATGCATGGTCCTTCCGCTAATAGTGCATTATTGTGCAGTTGCAGGAATTATTCTAATATTTAGGTTTCTTACAATTTGGTCTTGCACATATAGGTCCTAGTGTTAAAGGCTTAGTCCCACTGTTCGACCCATTTTGCATATGGGGAAATGAGATGTGCATGAATATCAGTCAAGTCAAGAAACTCAGAAAGATTGTTAGGATGAAGAAACTTGTGACGAATAACAACATGATCTATTTGCACAATGAAGAAGACATCAGTCAACTATAGGATTGTACTAAATCTTTTACCTTGTTTTCACCCCTTGCGCCATTTCAAAATTTATAACCGCGATTTATGCATATCTTTGTTTTCAGTACTTTTCAAAGCAGTTCACCAATGATTACCTCTCAAACCACTTGCATGGCAAGAGGCGAGGAAGGTATTCATTTAACACCCAAAGTACAATATTGAAGTTTTCCTGAAGAGGACGGAGGTTGGGCTGGCAATTATCCATAGCCACTGTCCTAAAGTTGCAAGGACATTCAACATCACTGAAGGCTCAATATTCGCCTTCCGCTTCTGCAGTTTCCCAGATGAGATTCATATGTCTATTTACCGTATATGATGCTACTTTTCCAAAGGTTTTCGATGTTGCATGTCAAACTTGGTGTTGTTGTGTAATGGCGTAGCTAGCTCTATCCCTCTTTGGTGTAACTGAGTGCTGAAGCTATATGATGTAATTCAATTATGAAATCCTGGTTGTCGTTATACGGATATGAAATATCTGGTGTTTTATAAGAAATGTCAATTTGATTACTACATGAATTATCAATAATAGGCTAATTACCCTGCTTATTGGGGTTTTCTATTGCAGGCGGTTACTTAGATACCAGCGTGGGCGATGAAATAAAACAACCCACCTGGTTTCTAGAAAGTAGGCATGTTGGATGAACTAACAATCACACACGGCTTCCCGCAGAGAACTGTTTGTGTTAGGCCACCTTGCAAAAATGTTTCCACACACAAAAATGTGTGTGATATACATACGAATGGAAACATTTTTCTGGGATTCACTGTCTGGGATGTACATACGAATGGAAACGATTGGGCTTCGATGCCTTGCCCGATCGCACGCGAGCTCATTTTGCCCTCGCTTGTGTGGCTGGAGGGCCTATCCCTGACGGTTTCTAGGTCGTGTAGGAAGGACCCCCCTATCGCACACACTCACTAGACGACAGTTTAAAAGTCCGTCGCGGAAAGGGGGTAAAAACCGTTTGTTTAGCAGGTTTTTGCACCAGTGCTCGAACGCAAGACTGAAAGCACGACCTCTCCATAGTTTGCAAGCGTTCGGTCTTCATGATTCGACAACGCTTCACCATCCATAGCTAATCATCACTGGAGAATTAAAGGGAGAAGATTAGAACCACAATGGGCTTCTAATTATGAGGACTAGCACTATAAAAAAAGACACATCCGTGACATTTTGGGCCGAACGAACTTTTTTCTGTCATGCTTATGACACTTCTGTGACGATAATTGTGACAAAACCCGGTATCATCGTAGATGTGGTGGGCTCCTACTTCTATGACAAAAAATCATGACAGAAAATGGGCTTTTTATTCTGGGCGGGTTGGAGACGTAGCTGCATGACATTCTTTGGGCCGTCCATGATGGAGAAACCCATGGTAGAAGTGAGGGCGAGGAAAATGTCGGGGATTCCCGGTTACGGTGGGTTGTCGGGTGAGGGAGTCCTGGATTAGGGGGTCCTCGGACAGCCGGACTATATGCTTATGTTGGACTATTGGACTATGAAGATACAAGATTGAAGACTTCGTCCCGTGTCCGGGTGGGACTCTCCTTTGCGTGGAAGGAAAGCTTGGCAATTCGGGTATGTAGATTCTCTTCTCTGTAACCGACTCTGTGTAACCCTAGCCCCCTCCGCTGTTTATATAAACTGGAGGTTTTAGTCCGTAGGACAACAACAATCAAAATCATAGGCTAGCTTCTAGGGTTTAGCCTCTACGATCTCGTGGTAGATCTACTCTTGTAATATTCATATCATCAAGATCACTCAAGCAGGAAGTAGGGTATTACTTCCATAGAGAGGGACCGAACCTGGGTAAACATTGTGTCCCCCGTCTCCTGTTACCATTAGCCTTAGACGCACAGTTCGGGACCCCCTACCCGAGATCCGCCGGTTTTGACACCGACATTGGTGCTTTCATTGAGAGTTCCACTGTGTCGTCACCATAAGGCTTGATGGCTCCTTCAATCTCCCACAACGACGCGGTCTAGGGTGATGTTTTCCTCCCCGGACAGATCTTCGTATTCGGTGGCTTCGCACTGCGGGCCAACTCGCTTGGCCATCTGGAGCAGATCGATAGCTATGCCCCTGGCCATCAGGTCAGGTTTGGAAGCCTGAACTACACTGCCGACATCCGTGGAGACTTTATCTTCGACGGATTCAAGCCCATGACAGGTGCGCCCTAAAGTCGCGATGAGCATGACTTAGATCTGCCATCGGACGTTGTTCGGGAGATCACACCTGCAGCTGCCCCGGCTTTAAATCCAGAGCAGATCATGCCATCCGAGGACGGGTGTGTGAACCCCGCCAGGGAGGCCGCACACTCAGCAGCGATAGAGCCGAACACAGATCTCAGTTCCAAAGAGGTCTGTGTCCTCCGACCCTCGGACTCGTCTCCAGCCATAGGCTCCGAACCGCGTGCATCTGTGCCCATCGGACCTAACTGGGCACCGATCATGGAGTTTAGCTCCGCGGATATCTTTTAGCACTCGCCTTTGGGCGATGTGCTAAACTCACTAAAATCTCTCTCCCTGTCAGGAGACTCTTGGCCGAACTATGTCCAGCTTGAGTGGGAAGCGGACGACGAAGGAATTCGTTACCCACCCACCACCCACTTAATAGCCACTGTCGACGACTTAACCGACATGCTTGATTTTGACTCCGAAGACATCGACGGTATGGACAATGATGCCGGAGAAGAACAGGAACCACTGCCCACAGGGCGCTGGACAGCCACCTCATCATATGATATATATATATGGTGGATACACCCAAAGAAAACAATGGCGAGGATCAAAAGGATGCAACGGAGGGTGACCCTCTTGAGAAGCAATCTAAGCACCGATGTTAGAGGCGCCGCTCTAAACCCCGCCATAGCAAAAATAGCGATACCGACACAAGAGACAATAGCACTCCGGATGATGCCGAAGACGAAAACAATCCCGCCCAGCCAAGCTTCGAGCAAGCCGGACGGGAGGATGGGCAAGCTAGCCCTGATGAATAGGCAATGGATGAAGACTCGAAGGATGACAATTACGTGCCCCTCTCCGAAGACGAGGCGAGCCTCAGCGACGAAGAATTTATCGTGCATGAGGATCCTGTCGAGCAGGAACGCTTCAAGCGCCGACTTATAGCCACTGCAAAGAGCCTGAAGAAAAAATAGAAGCAGCTTCAAGCTGATCTAGATCTGCTAACTGACAGATGGACTGAGATCCTGGCGGCCAAGGAATATGGACTTGAGCGCCCACCAAAAGCTACCCGAGGCGCAGGTTGCTACCTCAATTCGAGGACGAGGCACTAGAGCCTATACTACCAGCGTAGGATGCGGCTGATCGACCACCTCGTGGCCGAGACAAAGCGGTATATCATCCCGAACACCAGCCCGCACCCCATCGCCAAACAAACAAAAAGATGTAGGCCCGGGGCTACACGCATGACCTGGGAGATGAATTGAAAAACAAAGTAGGACAATCAAGATCGATCTACGGATCGTGGGGGCGTGCCCCAACGCGTGAGGATGACTGCCATGCCGGATATACTAAATACAAATCCATCCGGGCTGAATACAGCAGACCAGTCTCATCCGAACTGCGTCACGATGTAGCCCAGTGTCGGTGTCAAAACCGACGGATCTCTGGTAGGGGGTCCTGAACTGTGTGTCTAAGGCTAATGGTAACAGGATGCAGGGGACACGATGTTTTACCTAGGTTCGTGCCCTCTCGATGGAGGTAATACCCTACTTCCTGCTTGGTTGATCTTGATGATATGAGTATTACAAGAGTAGATCTACCATGAGATCGTAGAGGCTAAACCCTAGAAGCTAGCCTATGATGATTATGATTGTTCTTGTCCTACGGACTAAACCCTCTGGTTTATATAGACACCGGAGGAGGCTAGGGTTACACAGAGTCGGTTACAAAGAAGGAGATCTAACATCCGAATCGCCAAGCTTGTCTTCCACGCAAAGGAGAGTCCCACCCGGACACGGGACGAAGTCTTGAGTCTTGTATCTTCACGGTCCAACAGTCCGGCCAAAGTATATAGTCCGGCTGTCCGGATACCCCCTAATCCATGGCTCCCTCAGTAGCCCCTGAACCAGGCTTCAATGATGATGAGTCCGGCGCGTAGTTTTGTCTTCGGCATTGCAAGGCGGGTTCCATCTCCGAATACTCCAAAGTAAGTCTCGAACACTTAAATCATGCCCGGCTCTGCAAGACGATTTTCACATGCCATCGTAGAGAGAACAATATTCCAAAAATATAATCTGCTGACATCTTTAGATAACATGACATCACACCATGGCCGAGTCATTATTGAACCGTCTTCCCACAGCCGGCCACCGCACATATTGCGAGGCGGTTTCCCGGGCAGTCTTGTCGAAGCAGAGATCGTGTTCCCCTTATCACGGGGCTTTCATCAATATGGGCGCGGGTAGCCCAATCATACCACCAATCACGGCGAGTGGGGAATGAACAGGTTCCACCAGGCAAGTAGGGAGGCGCAAAAGTTTTTATTGCCTCTATAAAGAGATAAGGCCTCTTCTTCTTTACCCACGCCTCTCCCTTCTGCTCGTCCATTCCCCTTTGCTCGAGCCCTAGCGCCCAAGCACTCGTCTCCTCCACCGAAAAGAGGTTCTCCGAAGATGTCCGGATCTGGAGCAGGAGGCAAATGGATGGCCTCTACCGTTCAGGAGAAGGATATCAAAAAACTTCGAGAGGCCGGGTACCTGGCCAAGAAAATCGTCCACCGTCTTCTAACGGCGGGACAGATCGTCCCCAATCCGGTGTTGGAGATATGCCCTAGAGGCAATCATGTAAGATGATATTTCCTATGTGTTTATGAATAAAGATAGTCCTTGGACATTATCAATGATGTGTATTGGCAAGTACGTGACTTTTTTGTGGGACTATGCATTGTATGGTGACTGTCCTAAAAGGTCCCTAGTCGAAAGGGCTGTGTGGATGCGCAGCCGACTAGACTAGCATATGACACGGTCGATGGCTTGGTCGCACTAGCCATGGAGCATTGGATGCTAACCGGATAATATGGACTTGGAAAGGTCTGGTCGGATTCAACGTAGTCCGATCCAAGTCAAGATAAGGTCCGAGTCGGACAGACCCAACTATGAGACGCAGCGATATGTCATCTGTGAGTCTCTAGTAGAACATACATTCTATATCCTAAGACCTGAGCTGACGCATGTACTCCGGATGGTGACAGACTTGCTTTGGGCCGACCAAACGCTACTCCGTGACTGGGTAGTTACAAAGGTAGGTTTCGGGTTTGTCTAGTCCCATGCTGCGAGACATGCTCGAGCAAGATGGGATTTGCCCCTCCGATCAGGAGAGATATACTCTGGGCCCCTCGTGTGATCTGACCAGGATAAGTGCTACCTCTTGAGCACTGCGTTGGATTTCCCCGAAGAGGAGAGGATGATGCAGCAAAGTAGCATAAGTATTTCCCTCGGTTTTTGAGAACCAAGGTATCAATCCAGTAGGAGACCACGCACAAGTCCCTCATACCTACACAAAACGATAGCTACTCGCAACCAACGCGATTAGGGGTTGTCAATCCCTTCATGGTCACTTACGAGAGTGAGATCTGATAGAGATGATAAATAATATTTTTGGTATTTTTGATAGATAGATGCAAACTGGAAAGTAAAAGGCAAAGTAAAATCAAAGCAAGTAAATAAAGCGATAGAGATTGATATGATGAGAATAGACCCGGGGGCCATAGGTTTCACTAGTGGCTTCTCTCAAGAGCATAGATATTCTACGTTGGGTGAACAAATTACTGTTGAGCAATTGACAGAATTGAGCATAATTATGAGCATATCTAGGTAATGATCATGTATATAGGCATCACGTCCAAGACAAGTAGATCGAAACGATTCTGCATCTACTACTATTACTCCACTCATCGACCGCTATCCAGCATGCATCTAGAGTATTAAGTTAAAAACAGAGTAACGCCTTAAGCAAGATGACATGATGTAGAGGGATAAATTCATGCAATATGGTAAAAAACCCATCTTGTTATCCTCGATGGCAACAATACAATACATGCCTTGCAACCCTTTCTATCACTGGGTAAGGACACCGCAAGATTGAACCCAAAGCTAAGCACTTCTCCCATTGCAAGAACTACCAATCTAGTTGGCCAAACCAGAAGGATAATTCGAAGAGACTTGCAAAGATAACTCAATCATACATAAAATAATTCAGAGAAGATTCAAATATTTTCCATAGATAAGTTGGATCATAAACCCACAATTCATCGGTCTCAACAAACACACTGCAAAAAGAAGATTACATCGAATAGATCTCCACGAGAGAGGGGGAGAACATTGTATTGAGATCCAAAAAGAGAGAAGAAGCCATCTAGCTACTAGCTATGGACCCGGAGGTCTGAAGTAAACTACTCACACTTCATTGGAGGGGCTATGGTGTTGATGTAGAAGCCCTTCGTGGTGGATGCCCCCTCTGGCGGAGCTCCGGAATAGGCCCCAAGATGGGATCTCGTGGATACAGAAGGTTGCGGCGGTGGAATTAGGTTTTTGGCTCCTCTTCTGATCATTCAGGGACACGTAGGTATATATAGGAGGAAGGAGTACGTCGGTGGAGCAACAGGGGGCCCACGAGGTAGGGGGCGCACCCTCCACCCTCGTGACCGCCTCTGGCACTTCTTGGAGTAGGGTCCATGTCTCCTGGATCACGTTCGGTGAGAAAATCACGTCCCCGAAGGTTTCATTCCATTTGGACTCCGTTTGATATTCTGTTTCTTCGAAACACTGAAATAGGCAAAAAACAACAATTCTGGGCTGGGCCTCCGGTTAATAGGTTAGTCCCAAAAATAATATAAAAGTGGAAAATAAAGCCCAATATAGTCCAAAACAGTAGATAAAGTAGCATGGAGCAATCAAAAATTATAGATACGTTGGAGACGTATCAGGCATCCCCAAGCTTATTTCCTGCTCGTCCTCGAGTAGGTAAATGATAAAAAAGAATTTTTGATGCGGAGTGATACTTTGGCATAATTTCAATGTAAATCTTCTTAATTGTGATATGAATATTCAGATCCGAAAGATTCAAGACAAAAGTTCATATTGACATAAAAATAATAATACTTCAAGCATACTAATCAAAGCAATCATGTCTTCTCAAAATAACATGGCCAAAGAAAGTTATCCCTACAAAATCATATAGTCTGGCTATGCTCCATCTTCCCCACACAAAATATTTAAATCATGCACAACCCCGATGACAAGCCAAGCAATTGTTTCATACTTATGACATTCTCAAAACTTTTTCAATCTTCACGCAATACATGAGCGTGAGCCAGGGATATATCACTATGTGGAATAGAATGGTGGTTGTGGAGAAGACAAAAAGGAGGGAAGATAGTCTCACATCAACTAGGCGTATCAAAGGGCTATGGAGATACCCATCAATAGATATCAATGTGAGTGAGTAGGGATTGCCATGCAACGGATGCACTAGAGCTATACGTATATGAAAGCTCTACAAAAGAAACTAAGTGGGTGTGCATCCAACTTTCTTGCTCACGAAGACCTAGGGCATTTTGAGGAAGACCATCATTGGAATATACAAGCCAAGTTCTATAATGAAAAATTCCCACTAGTATATGAAAGTGACAAAATGAGAGACTCTCTATCATGAAAATCTTGGTGCTACTTTTAAGCACAAGTGTGGTAAAAGGATAGTAGCATTGTCGCTTCTCTCTTTTTATCCCATTTTCTTGTTTGGGCCTTTCTCTTTTTTTGGCCCCCTTTTTTTCATTTTTTGTCCGGAGTCTCATCCCGACTTATGGGGGAATCATGGTCTCCATCATCCTTTCCTCACTCGGGACAATGCTCTAATAATGATGATCATCACACTTTTATTTTTCTTACAACTCAATAATTACAACTCGATACTTAGAACAAAGTATGACTCTATATGAATGCCTCCGGCGGTGTACCGGGATATGCAATGAATCATGAGTGACATGTATGAAAGAATTATGAACGGTGGCCTTGCCACAAATACAATGTCAACTACATGATCATGCTAGCAATATGAATGGTGACTTTGCCACAAATACGATGTCAACTACATGATCATGCAAAGCAATATGACAATGATGGAATGTGTCATAATAAATGGAACAGTGGAAAGTTGCATGGCAATATATCTCGAAATGGCTATGGAAATGCCATCATAGGTAGGTATGGTGGCTGTTTTGAGGAAGGTATATGGTGGGTGTATGATACCGGCGAAACGTGCGCGGTATTAGAGAGGCTAGCAAAGGTGGAAGGATGAGAAAAAGTGCGTATAATCCATGGACTCAACATTAGTCATAAAGAACTCATATACTTGTTGCAAAAATCTAGAAGTTATCAAAGCAAAGTATTACGCGCATGCTCCTAGGGGGATAGATTGGTAGGAAAATACCATCGCTCGTCCCCGACCGCCACTCATAAGGAATACAATCAATAAATAAATCATGCTCCGAGTTCATCACATAACGGTTCACCATACGTGCATGCTACGGGAATCACAAACTTTAACACAAGTATTCTTTGAATTCACAACTACTTAACTAGCATGACTCTAATATCACCATCTTCATATCTCAAAACAATTATCAAGCATCAAACTTATCTTAGTATTCAACGCACTCAAAAGAAAGTTTCACATATCTTGAACACCAAGTATATTAACATTAAGCAAATTACCATGCTATTAACGACTCTCGAAATAATCTAAGTGAAGCATGAGAGATCAATAGTTTCTTTAAAACAAATCCACCACCGTGCTCTAAAAGATATAAGTGAAGCACTAGAGCAAAAATTATCACGCTCAAAAGATATAAGTGAAGCACTATGAGCAAAACTATCAAGCTCAAAAGATATAAGTGAAGCACATAGAGTATTCTAACAAATTCCAATTCATGTATGGCTCTCTCAAAAGGTGTGTACATCAAGGATGATTGTGGTAAACTAACAAGAAAAGGTGCAAATAATACATGACGCTCCAAGCAAAACACATATCATGTGGTGAATAAAAATATAGCTCCAAGTAAATTACCGATGGAAGTGGACGAAAGAGGGGATGCCTTCCGGGGCATCCCCAAGCTTTGAATTTTTGGTGTCCTTGGATTATCTTGGGGGTGCCATGGGCATACCCAAGCTTAGCCTCTTGCCACTCCTTGTTCCATAATCCATCAAAAGAATTCACCCAAAACTTGAAAACTTCACAACACAAAACACAACAGAAATCTCGCGAGCTCCGTTAGAGAAAGAAAACAAAGAACTACTTAAGGTACTGTAATGAACTCATTATTTATTTATATTGTTGTTAAACCTACTGTATTCCAACTTCTCTATGGATTATAAACTATTTTACTATCCATAGATTCATCAAAATAAGCAAACAACACCCGTAAAACAGAATCTGTCAAAAACAGAACAGTCTAAAGCAATCTGTAACTAACACAAACTTCTGGAACTCTAAAAGTTATACCAAAATAGGAAGTCCTGGAAAATTTGTTTATTGAACAGCATCAAAAAGAATCAACGCAAAATCACGTCCCTGTGATTTAATAAAACTATATTCGTGCGCGCAAAGTTTCTGTTTTTCAGCAGAATCAAATCAACTATCATCGTAGGTTATCCTATAGGTTCTACTTGGCACAAACACTAATTAAAAGATAAAACCACATAAAAAAGAGGCTATATGGATTATTTATTCCTAAACATAAGCAAAAACAAAAACACAAAAATAAAATTGGGTTGCCTCCCAACAAGCGCTATCGTTTAACGCCCCTAGCTAGGCATAAAAGCAAGGATAGATCTAGGTATTGCCATCTTTGGTAGGCAATCCATAAGTGGCTCTCATGATAGATTCATATGGTAATTTTATTTTCTTTCTAGGAAAGTGTTCCATGCCCTTCTTTAAGGGAAATTGGAATCGAATATTCCCTTCCTTCATATCAATAATTGGACCAATCGTTCTAAGGAAGGGTCTACCAAGAATAATAGGACATGAAGGATTGCAATCTATATCAAGAACGATAAAATCTATGGGCACATAATTCCTATTTGCAAAAAAGAACATCATTAATTCTTCACATAGGCTTTTTAATAGTGGAATCCGCAAGATGCAAGTTTAGAGAGCAATCATCAAAGTCACGGAAATCTAGCAAATCACATAAAGTTTTGGGAATAGTAGAGACACTAGCTCCCAAATCACACAAAGCATGAAACTCATAATCTTTGATTTTAATTTTAATAGTAGGTTCCCACTCATCATAGAGTTTTCTAGGGATAGAAACTTTCAACTCAAGTTTTTCTTCATAAGATTGCATCAAGCCATCAACAATGTGTTCGGTAAAGGCCTTATTTTGACTATAAGCATGAGGAGAATCTAGCATGGATTGCAACAAGGAAATACAACCAATCAAAGAGCAATTTTCATAATTAAATTCCTTGAGGTCCAAAATAGTGGGTTTAGCAACATCTCGGTTTTTATTTATTTCAATCTCACTTTCATCAAATTCATCATCAAGATCTAGAAACTCCGAATTCTTAGAACGCCTTCTAGGTAAAGGAAGATCATATTCAGTCTCATCAAGATTCATATTGCAAAACAAAGATTTGATAGGGGACACATCAATAAATTTTAGATCTTCATCTTGATTTTCATAGGAATTGGAAGAACACGCTTTAATAAAGGCATCTTTGGAAGCACACATCCTAGCGGTTCTTTCCTTGCACTCATCAATGGAAATTCTCATGGCTTTGAGAGACTCATTGATATCATGCTTAGGAGGAATAGATCTAAGCTTTAAAGAATCAATCTCAAGAGAAATTCTATCAATGTTCCTAGCCAAATCATCAACTTTAAGCAATTTCTCTTCAAGCAAAGCATTAAAATTCTTTTGTGAATTCATAAACTCTTTAACACTACTCTCAAATTTAGATGGCATCTTATTAAAATTTCCATAAGAGTTGTTGTAGGAGTTTCCATAATTATTAGAAGGATTACTAGGATAAGGCCTAGGATTAAAATTCCCTCTATACGCGTTGTTTCCAAAACTATTCCTACCAACAAAATTCACATCCATAGATTCATTATTATTCTCAACCAAGGTAGACAAAGTCATATCATTGGGATCAAGAGAAGTATTTTTAGGAGCAAACATCTTCATAAGTTCATCCATCTTTTCACTCAAAACATTGATTTCTTCTATAGCATGCACTTTTTTACTAGAAGATCTTTCGGTGTGCCATTGAGAATAATTAGCCATAATATTATAAAGCAATTTGGTAGCATCTCCTAACGTAATTTCCATAAACGTGTCTCCCGCGGCTGAATCTAAAAGATTTCTAGAAGCAAAATTCAATCCGGCATAAAAAATTTGTATGATCATCCATAAATTCAAACCATGAGTAGAGCAATTGCGAAGCATTAATTTCATTCTTTCCCAAGATTGGGCAACATGCTCATGATCAAGTTGTTGAAAATTCATGATATCGTTCCTAAGATTGATGATCTTAGCAGGAGGAAAATACTTAGAGATAAAAGCATCTTTGCACTTGTTCCAAGAATCAATACTATTTTTAGGAAAAGACGAAAACCAAACTTTAGCACGATCTCTAAGCGAAAACGGAAATAACTTCAATTTGACAATATTGTTATTCGTATCTTTCTTCTTTTGCATATCACACAAATCAACAAAATTAGTTAGATGAGTAGCGGCATCTTCACTAGGAAGGCCGGTGAATTGATCTTTCATAACAAGATTCAACAAAGCGGTATTGATTTCACAAGACTCATCATTATTAAGAGGAGCAATCAGAGTACTAAGGAAATCATTATTATTGGTATTCGAGAAGTCACACAATTTGGTATTATCTTGTGCCATGGCAACAAGTAATCCAACATACAAGCAAACAGAAAGGCAGCGGGAAAAGGAAAACGGGAAAGAGAGGAGGAGATTGGGAAAGAGAGGGCGAATAAAACGGCAAGGGTGAAGTGGGGGAGAGGAAAACGAGAGGCAAATGGAAAATAATGTAATGCGAGAGATAGGGATTGTGATGGGTACTTGGTATGGCTGACTTTCTTGCGTGAGCCTCCCTGGCAACGGCACCAGAAATTCTTCTTGCTACCTCTTGAGCACTGCGTTGGATTTCCCCGAAGAGGAGAGGATGATGCAGCAAAGTAGTGTAAGTATTCCCCTCAGTTTTTGAGAACCAAGGTATCAATCCAGTAGGATACCACGCACAAGGCCCTCGTACCTACACAAAACGATAGCTACTCGCAACCAACGCGATTAGGGGTTGTCAATCCCTTCACGGTCACTTACGAGAGTGAGATCTAATAGAGATGATAAATAATATTTTTGGTATTTTTGATAGATAGATGCAAAGTGAAAAGTAAAAGGCAAAGTAAAATCAAAGCAAATAAATAAAGCGATAGAGATTGATATGATGAGAATAGACCCGGGGGCCATAGATTTCACTAGTGGCTTCTCTCAAGAGCATAGATATTCTATGGTGGGTGAACAAATTACTGTTGAGCAATTGACAGAATTGAGCATAATTATGAGTATATCTAGGTAATGATCATGTATATAGGCATCACGTCCAAGACAAGTAGATCGAAACGATTATGCATCTACTACTATTACTCCACTCATCGACCGCTATCCAGCATGCATCTAGAGTATTAAGTTAAAAACAGAGTAACGCCTTAAGCAAGATGACATGATGTAGAGGGATAAATTCATGCAATATGATAATAACCCCGTCTTGTTATCCTCGATGGCAACAATACAATACGTGCCTTGCAACCCTTTTTGTCACTGGGTAAGGACACCGCAAGATTGAACCCAAAGCTAAGCACTTCAACCATTGCAAGAACTACCAATCTAGTTGGCCAAACCAAAAGGATAATTCGAAGAGACTTGCAAAGATAACTCAATCATACATAAAAGAATTCAGAGAAGATTCAAATATTTTCCATAGATAAGTTGGATCATAAACCCACAATTCATCGGTCTCAACAAACACACTGCAAAAAGAAGATTACATCGGATAGATCTCCATGAGAGAGGGGGAGAACATTGTATTGAGATCCAAAAAGAGAGAAGAAGCCATCTAGCTACTAGCTATGGACCCGAAGGTCTGAAGTAAACTACTCACACTTCATCGGAGGGGCTATGGTGTTGATGTAGAAGCCCTCCGAGGTGGATGCCCCCTCTGGCGGAGCTCCAGAATAGGCCCCAAGATGGGATCTCGTGGATACAAAAGGTTGCGGCGGTGGAATTAGGTTTTTGGCTCCTCTTCTGATTGTTCGGGGATACGTAGGTATATATAGGAGGAAAGAGTACGTCGGTGGAGCAACAGGGGGCCCACAAGGTAGGGGGCACGCCTAGGGGGCACCCTCCACCCTCGTGACCGCCTCTGGCACTTCTTGGAGTAGGGTCCAAGTCTCCTGGATCACGTTCGGTGAGAAAATCACGTTCCCGAAGGTTTCATTCCGTTTGGACTCCGATTGATATTCTGTTTCTTCGAAACACTGAAATAGGCAAAAAACAACAATTCTGGGTTGGGCCTCCGGTTAATAGGTTAGTCCCAAAAATAATATAAAAGTGGAAAATAAAGCCCAATATAGTCCAAAACAGTAGATAAAGTAGCATGGAGCAATCAAAAATTATAGATACGTTGGAGACGTATCAATAAGCATGGCCATGCGACAGGGATTATGAGATAATCCAGTTTTTGTGGTCGGTATCACTGTAATGAGAAAGAGGTCAGGCTAGCACAAGGATGACAGTCTCGCCTTGATCCCAACAACATATATCGTGAGGCAAAGGGAACAGAAGTGTGACATGTTGTACAGGTTCGCCTAACCAGCTTCATAGTCTTCTTGGTGGTCGGCATGCCTTGCTAGAGGCTGCTACCAACCGTGCAGGTCGGAGGTGATCCGAACTGCGACCAAGCTGACTTGAACCTAAGGGGTCGCATGCTTAAGGGAAGGAACCTACGAGGTCGGTTCATAGGACACTAGTCGGATGTGATCCGAACTGGACTAGGAACGTGACCGAGTAGACTTTGGGCTTTAGGGTCCGTGCGAGGCCCAAGTGTTGAGCCTACTACTGACGCCTATATAAAGTGGATGTGCGGCACACTCATGGGTTGATCACTTCATCGCTGCGACTAGGGTTTGCATGTGTTGAAAATAGCCACCTCCACTCGCTGCCGACTGTGTGATCGGACCTAGCAGTCCACCGCACGGTGTTCCTCCTGCACGCGCGGATACCATTAGAGGCGGTGCACTTGCGCCGCTCCGGCGAACTTGTACGTGGGATCGGGCGACCGGTTGTTCGAGGGAGATCGGACAAGGAGGAAACGATCCACGCAAACGCGCTGCCCCAACTCTTCTTCCGCTGCACGGCACTACGCGTCTAGTGGTAACAAACTGTGATCCATCTCCCATAGCATGTTCCTCTTGTTCTGCATGTAGGAAATTTTTAATTTGCAGTCGATGCACACTACCGTAGAACCCAACATCCAGAGCCCCACGAGAGGGTTGTGTTTCTTCCTCATTTTGTCTGCGGGCTCAGGTTTCCCCTTCACCCATTTGTTCGCGGCATCATGTATTATTACGGGATTGATTTTCATGATCTGTCCCCTAATTCTTTCCTTAACATCTCGACGTTTATCGTCGTGTGTGAGGCCTTTCTTCATATTTCGCCCCACTTCGGCTTGTGGCTGAAGATCTTCAATGTGAAGCCCAAGGTGGTGAACGGCGAGCACGCTGAGTGCAGCGGCGCCATGGTGAGCAAGATGCCCAAGGTCACTTGGCCGACAGGCACCTTCAATGATTCCATCAAGGAGTGGCAGCAGCAGTGGTTCTATATCATCGAGCCGCACAGTAAAAAGTGGGCCGCTGCTCCTGAATTCAGATCCGGAGCCCCCCTGCAGCTCACGTCCTGGCCCAAAAAGGGCCTGAACTGGTCCTCATCCGATGAGCTGTCGGTGCTCCAAACACGCGTCAAGGGAGTGGTAGACAAGGATGTCAAACTCGTCAATGTAGTCCAGGTGATGTTAGTTCGCCTGGTTCTCCCTTGCCAGCACCAAGCCTGTAATTTGTGGGAATACGACCCGATCGAGCACCACACCCTACGAGAGCTATACGACTCCTCACACATGGACATCTGGAAGGTGCTCTTCAAGTCCGGCAAACTGTGGCCGGGCTCCACCGAGGACCGCGGGTATCAACTGTCCCGCCCCGCAAGCCCGGTAAGTTATCGCTATGTTTGGTATCCATGTTTAGCTGGCATATCCCGAGGGAGACGCTTTATCATGCTTTCTGCAATTATCCCAGGAATGGATGAAGAAGGTGGGGCGGATACATTGTCCGGCCCCGCTGCCGGAGGAACCGGCAGGACCTCTTCTGACGAAGATGCTGGTCCCGGTGCCTTACAAGGCGCCGAAGAAAGAGGCCTCCAAGAAGGCCAAGGAGACCCGGAGCGGCCTCCGTCACCGCGGTGCTTCGGACACAAAATCCGAAGACTCCAGCGCCCATCCTTCCTCCAAAGACGAAGAGGAGGAGGAAGAAGACGAGTCCACCACGGGGGAAGGGAAGAAAAGGATGGCCTCCTCATCCTTGGAGGCCGAATCACCGAAGAGGGAAAAAAATCCCCTTCCAAAGGCATCCACCACGGATACCAATAGTAGCCCGGAGTGGGATCCCAGGGCCCAGCCCCTGGTAAACCGTGCGTACACGAAATCCGAATACACCTAAGCGCCCAGGATTACTAAGGTGCAATATTTTAACTTGCATAGTACTTTGTGCAGCCCGACGAGGTCTCTCGCCGAACAGTCCTCCTTGGAGGATTCGCTAAGCTCAGATGCGCTGGAGAGCGAGACGCCTCCTAAGGCCCCTTCCCCGAAGCCGGGGCGTGACACCAAGGTGTCTTCTCAGTAGGACCCAAACCAGGGAGGGCACACCTCTGGGGCCGGATACATGGGGGCAACGGTTCCCATGAATGTCGACGGTGGGGGCGATTTTAGGTTCAGCCCGCAGCCGGACACGGTCCTGGAGACCTTTGAAGCTCCAGGATCAGGTGGGCAGCCCCCCTTGGCGGAGGGAGACAAGACCGCTCCGCCAGCAACCGCTGTCCAAGCAAAGCTACAGGGCGGCCTATCGACTGCGCTAAAGAGTGCGTCCATCGTCGATGAACATCACACCCTTATGGGTGCGGTAATTGAAAAGATGCAGTCTGCTAAGAGCGGACTGAATGAATCCTGCATTAGCCTTATAAAAGGCTTTGAGGTATGTTTTAGGAATTTTTAAAGATTGTCATAGTATGAGCAGTAGCCCCTGATGCACTGTCCGGTGAAAGAGAGAGAGCTGGACAGGGGATCAAATTTCCGCTTCGCAGGAGACTCAGTTAATGACATATATCCCTATGTTTGAAAAACAGGCGTCTGTAGCGACGACCGCATCTCGTACCGCTGAAGTGTCCGGACTAAAGCAGAGTCTGGAGCGGGCCGAAGAAGAACTTGGCCGAGTGAGGAAGCAGTTGGAGGACAAGCAAGGTATGTCGAAACCTTTGATAAAATTAAGCACAAATGAGTAGTTGTGCCTGATGAAATTATTTGTATTGTGTGCTATAGGAGCAAATGCCGAAATTGAGGCGCTAAAGAAGGCTGTGGCCGAAGCCGACAAGAGGGCCGCCACGGAGCAGGCTCTTCGCGTGAAGCACGAGGCCAGGGTCATTGAAGCTGAACGAGAGCTCTAGGAGGCCGTAAAGAAAAGTGAGACCTTGGAGCAGAGTCTAGCAGGGAAAGAATCCGAACTCGCCCAAGCTCTCCAAGATGGAAATGATGCTCGGGAGGAAGCCTGAGGTGCTCTGAAGGACATTCAGGAGGCGAGGAGAGTTGCGGATGGTAAAGCTTTTTTACACAAAGCAATTTTTATATAGTAACAGGAGAAATTCAAAGTGAAAAAGTGAATTCTTGTTTCTCCAGGGGCGTTCGCGGACTTGCCACACAGCATTTCTGATGTTGCTCAATTCTACCAGGCTGAGAAGAGGAAGTCTGTGGAAAAGGATTTCTGGTTGCAGTATTTGGCGCCGAATTATCCGGTGCCCTTTGTCGATCAGCTGAAGCAGCTGATCGAACTGCACCAGGCGGCCGAACTAGCCATGAAGGATTTAGTTGTCTGGCTGTGGCCCGCTAAGCCAATTCTAAGCAGTTACTTCAGACTCGTGAAGCGGATTGTTGGTGATTTCCCTCGCCTCAAAGTCATTAAGCGGTCAGTCTGTATAGAGGGTGCACGCATGGCATTTGCCCGTGCGAAAGTGCACTAGGGAAAGCTTGATGCGGAAAAGCTCATGATTGAGGGATCACCCGCGGGTAAGGAGCATCACAAGCCCAAATTGTATTATGATGGTGTCCTGAAAGGAGCCCGCTGAGGGAGTCCTGGATTAGGGGGTATCCGGACAGCGGACAGCCGGACTATATACATTGTCCGGACTATTGAAGCGTGAAGTTACAAGACTCAAGACTTCGTCCCGTGTCCGGATGGGACTCTCCTTTGCGTGGAAGACAAGCTTGGCGATCCGGATATTGTGTTTCCTTCCTTCTAACCGACTCCATGTAAACCCTAGCCCTCTCCGGTGTCTATATAAACTGGAGAGGTTGGTCCTTAGAAGGTCGATCACAATTACAATCATACCATCATAGGCTAGCTCTTAGGGTTTAGCCTCTACGATCTCGTGGTAGATCTACTCTTGTACTACTCATATCTTCAATATTAATCAAGCAGGAAGTAGGGTTTTACCTCCATCGAGAGGGCTCGAACCTGGGTAAACATTGTGTCCCTTGCTTCTTGTTACC
The DNA here is from genome assembly GCF_018294505.1 of Triticum aestivum. Classification (NCBI taxonomy): domain Eukaryota; kingdom Viridiplantae; phylum Streptophyta; class Magnoliopsida; order Poales; family Poaceae; genus Triticum; species Triticum aestivum. The sequence goes on along the minus strand of NC_057801.1, from coordinate 445,537,590 downwards.
ATTAGCCTAAGGCGCACAGATCGAGACCCCCTACCCGAGATCCGTCGGTTTTGACACTGACATTGGTGCTTTCATTGAGAGTTCCTCGGTGTCGTCGCCGCAAGGCTCGATGGCTCGTCTCGTCGTCAAGGACAACATTACCTCGTGGGGAACTATGGTTGTAGGCCAAACTCTCCGACTTGGCAGCTTTATCATGGCTGCCCCATCGGCGGTTGCACTAACGATGGCCTCTCGGGTCATCAATCATAACCTTCGCGTCAGTTCGGAACTCGCCGAATAGATGGATCCGATGGATCTCTCCTCCCTTAATGAGCTCTTGGATCACATTGCCGCTCTGGGAGTTGCTACAGACTATGAACGGATCGGGCTTAAACCCGACCAAAGGGACATTAGATTCCTGCCGGCCACCCATGAGATAGCGGTAGTGGAGGAACCACACACAGATTGCCCCTCAACTTTGAGGACGAATTATGTCCGAATCACCGAACTCCTTGAGCCGAACACCTTCTCAAAGGAAGACATGACCCAGGTCCCGGAGTTAGAATCGGGCATTGGGCCGAAGAAATTGGGCAACACTCCGGATCTCGAACTGTCAGGCTCGGAACCTCCCACACCCCTGGCTGTTAGATCGGATCAGAATCCGGATTTAGCTAACAACACCCACCTGGACTTAAACCGTATCTCCCTCATCAGGCAACAGCCCCAGGAGACTGTACATCGCTACTGGGCCAGATTCCTCCTTGCGCTTAACAAGGTCAAGGACTGCCGCGAGGAGGACGTAGTCTCACTCTTCTGCAAAACTGCATGGACAAGGGACTCCTTAATGTTATAAGCCGCCGTGACATAGTACACTTCGCGGACTTGGCAGTCATAGTACAGAAGTATTGTGCGATGGAAAGCGCCTGGAGAACCCAAACAGAATTTTGGGACAGTACGACCCTCACCAAGACCTTTGTCCGAACTAAACGAGCGAACTCTTGTAAGTCGGCCGATCCAATTCCCAAGAAACCAAAGCACACCCCAAGGCGGGGAACCGTATTGGAAGAATAGCTCGATGGGCCATGTAAACTCCATAGTGCTCCGGACACAGCACCAACCCATAGCCTTAGGGCGTGTTGGATACTCCGGCAGGTTGCAAAAAGTGGCGAGGATCTTCTTGCAAGCCGTAAAGCAGAACAACATCCCGCCAACAAGCACAATGTGGTACTAACAGTCTTCGAGACTTTCACCTCAAACTATAGGCGCAAGCGTGCTCATCGAAGCTCCGCTAAAATTTGCCATGTGGCAAAAATAAACCCCTGGAACGACACTGCTATAACTTTCAATGTCAGTGATGAACCTCGATTCCAAACCATCCGGGCACCAGCTGCTCTGGTCCTTAGCCCAATCGTGGACGGCTTCTGGCTCACTAAAGTACTCATGGACGGCGGGAGCGTATTAAACTTGATCTACGAAGAAACGCTCGACAAGATGGAAATTGATAAAAGCCGCATTGAACAAAGCGGCACAACCTTCAGGGGAATTATCCCTAGTCGGGAAGCGCGGTGTGCGGGAAAAATCACACTCGATGTGGTATTCGGCACCTCGGAGAACTACATATCCGAAGAAATCACATTCCAAGTGGCTCCTTTTAGCAGCGGATACCACGCCCTGCTAGGGCGGGACGCATTTACGAGCTTTCAAGCCGTACCCCATTACGGGTACATGAAGCTTAAAATGCCCGGGCCCAATGGAATCATCACTCTAGCCAGTGATCCGGACGTCGCACTTCACGCCGAAAACAAAACTGCAGCACTAGCCCTGGAAGCATTATCCGAAGCCCTAGCAGCCGAAGAATTAACGATGCTACGGGCCACCGTGGACAGGGACGACGTGATACTCGACAAGCGATCCAAGTCCACCTCATTTAAACCTGCAGACGAGATAGTCAAATTCCAAGTCCATCCAACGGACCCCATGAAGACAGCTTCCATCGGGACATAGTTGAGCCCCGCAATGGACGCTGCACTACGAGACTTTTTACGCGAGAATTGGGACATTTTCACCTGGCACCCATCGGACATGCCGGACATCCTGTGTGGATTGGTCGAACACGGCCTTACCATACTAAAGGGATACAAACCTGTCAAACAAACCCTAAGGAGATTTTCAGAGCCCAAACGACAAGCAATGGGGGAAGAGCTAGCCAAGCTACTGGAGGCCGGATTCATCAGAGATATTAAACATCCGGATTAGCTGGCCAACTTGGTAATGGTAACAAAGAAGGACAAATCCTGGCGCCTATGCGTCGACTTCAAAGACCTCAACAAGGCTTGCCCCAAAGATCCTTTTCCCCTCCCTCGCATCGATCAAATAATCGATGCCACATCTGGACATGACCCGTTGTGTTTTCTCAACGCATACTCTGGATACCATCAAATAAAGATGGCAGAGTCTGACCAAGCTGCAACAGCTTTCATAACGCCATATGGCCCCTTTTGATTCATCACTATGCCTTTCGGGCTTAAGAATGCCGGTGCAACCTATCAACGCATGATTCAAACATGCCTAGAAAAACAAATCGGCAAAACAGTGGAGGCATACATAGACGACGTGGTCATAAAAACAAGACACGTCGAAACCCTAATAGATGACTTGAGGCTTACATTTGATAACCTCCAGACATACGACATCAAGTTGAATCCGGAAAAATGCGTTTTTGGCGTCCCCTCGGGGAAAATGCTGGGCTTCATTGTTTCCAATAGAGGAATCGAAGCGAATCCGGCAAAAATCTGAGCTCTATCGCAGTTGGATATACCAACAGACCTCAAGCACATCCAGAAACTAGCTGGATGCGTGGCCGCTTTGAGCCGCTTTATCTCCAGGTTAGGAGAAAAGGCATTACCTCTTTACCGCCTCCTCCGGTGCACCGAACACTTCGCGTGGATGGACGCAGCCGCGGCCGGACTAGACGAAATAAAGACCTTACTGGCCAGTAATCCAGTCCTAACAACGCCTAATATCGGCGAGCCCATGCTACTGTACATAGGTGCAACACATCAAGTTGTAAGCGCAGTGCTCGTCGTCGAACGAGAGGTTGACAGATACAAATTCCCGCTTCAAAAGCCGGTTTACTACGTATCGACAGTCCTCACCCCATGCAAATCCCGATACCCACACTATCAAAAAATAGCATACGCTGTCTTCATGGCATCCCGGAAGCTGCGACACTACTTTCAAGAGTGTTCGATTATGGTGGCCTCCGAAGTACCACTCAATGACATAATAAAAAACCGCGACGCTACCGGCCAGATTGCTAAATGGGCTATCGAGCTCCTTCCGTTCGACATAATATACAAACCACAATGGGCCATCAAGTTGCAACTACTGGCTGACTTTGTCGCCGAATGGACAGAAGCCGAACTCCCTAAAGAGTACGATGCGTATTCCAACTGGATCATGTACTTCAACGGCTCTAAAATGCTGGCCGGATTGGGAGGAGGTGTAGTCCTGACGTCTCCCACCGGAGACACGGTCCAGTACGTCCTCCAAATACTATACACAGACTCCAACAATGCAGTCGAATATGAGGCTCTGTTGCACGGTCTTCGGATGGCGGTCTCTATGGGAATCCAACGCCTGGAAGTGCGCGGGGATTCGAACCTCGCAATATCACAAATAAACGGAGACTTTGACGCCAAGGATCTGAAAATGGTGGCCTACCGTAATGCCGCCCTCAAAATGTCAGCTTGGTTCGAGGGGCTTGAATTCCACCATGTGGCTCGAGAAAACAATCACGCGGCTGACGTTCTCGCCCGCATCGGCGCTAAACGCGACCCTGTCCCACCTAACATATTCCTGGAAAGGTTGTTCAAGCCCTCCGTGGTATGGGAAGGGGAGTCCGGCAATACTAGCATGGATCCGAACACACCCCCAGATTCCGAACCATTAGACATAATCGGAGGCTCTGCCACCGAAATAACATCTTCAGCCCACGAAATCATGGCCATAGTCGCCCCATGAACTGAGCCTTTCTTGGCCTACCTAAATAGGCAGGAGCTCCCAGAAGACCAAAAGGAAGCACGCTGCATTGTCCGGCGTTCTAAAGCTTACAAAGTCACTGGGAGGGCACCACGCCGCGGCTCGGGCACTAGTCAGCAAGGCTTTCCGTACAGGCTTCTATTGGCCGACAGCTCGAGCAGACGCACAGGACCTTGTCCAACATTGCGTCGGTTGCCAGCTCTTCGCCAATCAGAGCCATATGCCTCCTACCGCTCTCCAAACAATACCCATAACATGGCCCTTCGCGGTCTGGGGGCTGGATATGGTCGGACCTCTTAAAGGAGGAAGCTATAAGAAAAAATACTTACTGGTCATGGTGGACAAATTCACCAAATGGGTAGAAGCCAAACCAGTCAAAACGGCCAAATCCGGACCAGTCATAGACTTCATATCCAGGGTCGTACACCGATACGGCATCCCCCACAGCATCATCACTGATAATGGCTCCAATTTCATAGCCGATGAGGTGAAAACTTGGTGCGGGAAAATGGGCATTAAGCTCGACTACGCATCCGTCTACCATCCCCAAACAAACGGCCAGGTCGAATGGGCAAACGGTCTCATTATGAGCGGCATCAAACCCAGACTAGTGCGATCTTTGACAGAGTCAGATACGCACTGGGTCGAGGAGCTCGACTTCTTACTCTGGGGGCTGCGGACCACGCCGAATCGCACCACCGGATATACACCATTTTTTATGGTGTATGGTGCGGAAGCAGTACTACCCTGCGACATAATACATGATTCGCCACGTGTACGCATGTACGGAGAGAAGGAAGCCGAGCTAGATCAGCAGGATAACTTGGATGCCCTGGAGGAAGAGCGCGACATCGCAAAAGCCCGCTCAGTATTCTATCAACAGCAGGCTCGACGATACCAAAGCAGAGAAGTACGGGCCAAAACTTACAATATTGGCGAACTCGTTCTACGCCTACCGGAGAAGAAGAAGGACAAGCTCAAACCCAAGTGGGAAGGTCCCTTTTTCATCAACAAAGTTCTCACCGGAGGAGCATACCGCTTATAACAGGCTCGAGCCGAACCCATGGAACGCGGCCAGACTCCGGAGATTCTATGCCTAACACCGAACTCAATGTTCGTCTCCTTACTCCCTCCCTTTTATTTACGCTCCATCCCTTCTCCTTTCTCGACTTTTTTATTCTCTCCACACAAAGTATTTAATATAGTACGGACTTCTAGATCACCCCGGCCGCACTATGTGTGTAAGCAATACCTAGGGGCTTCCTATACGGAAGCTAAAAATAAATACTCTAGTGGCTTTTCGCCCATCACATATGCATTTCTTTTTCCATATGTGCCTTTTCTTCACCATTATATGCATTGATATGACTTAAGATGTGGCCAAGCTGGATTGTCTGGCTCTTGTGTTTATGCCCTACGTTCTCGTTAATTTGGCTAGGGCATAAGGGGAGCACCTCTGCGATTGTTACTGCCAGTTCAGCCGGATGTGTACCTCAGACTGGGTCAAGCCGAAAGCTAGTTTCCTTAAGAGAATATTCGATCGGTGAATAAAAGATGTATTCATTTATTACAACGTAAATCCCCAGAAGACTTATATCCTGCGCCATCACTCGCAGTCCGGACATGTGCGTCGCCGCATGCGTACCCAGGGAAAGGAACCCCTAACGGAACTATTCTCCCTGGAAGATGTTTCTTACTATCCATGTAATATAACATAACTAGTTGGGTACTTGTCTGTTCAAGCACTTATGACCCCTACGCCTAGTTTCCACGCATACCACGGTTTTGTATAACTGAGCGGACACACCCTGGACTGTAGGATCCGGGGGCTAAAGCAAAAGGTCCGCCATGACAAATGATTTTAATCCGGCTAGGGACTACTTATGTCCATTGAATAACACAATCACTTAGACTGACTATATTCCTCCTCTATACCATCCAACAGGCTATCTAGCTTACAATCCTGTTGAGAATACTTGGCGGCTAACGCTACCTGGTCATATACCAGACTAACTGGAATTTCTTGCCCATCTGGCCCCGCCGGTCCTACTTTGGCCATATGGTTCGGGTCCAGCTTGGTGTAGCACGTCTTCACCATTGCCTAGGCTTCTCTTGCACCTTGCCGGCAAGCTGATATCTTCCACAATCGGAAGCGCCACCGGGCTCCTTGAAGTAGATCCACAAGCTCCCCCATGCCATTCGGCAGGAAGCTTGATGGCCACAAGGCCTGAGCAATGTCGTGCATCACCCGTCGAGCTTGCTCGTGCAACTGTGAAAGTTCTTGTAGTACATCGCCTGCAGATGAGGGCATCTCCTCCTCGGGGCGACCCGTTAACATTCCTACAAGCAAAATTCTTTCAATACACTTCCTCGTCGAACTGTAATATAGTTCGTCTGGGCACTCACCGTAAATACCACATCGAAGCCTTTTGTTCTCCTTCACGGAGTCCGCCAGCTGAGCGCAGACGTCTTTTAATTCCACGTCCAGCCGAATATTGGCATCTTGAAGATTGTTCTTCTCTTGCCTAACTTGTGTAAGGATGCACTCACCAGCCTTTAGCTGCCTTTTGAGATGCAAGTCGTCATCCGTTACGCCCTCCGGGTTCACCCCGAGATTGTCTGCAGAATTTTCTGTTAGACTAGTCATACCGGCCGTTTACTATCTGGCGCATCTTCGTACAATTGAGACAAATGTTACCCGATGAGGCCTTCTGGGATTCCTCTAACTTGGCAACCGTGTCCCTCAGCTGGGCTTTGCACTCCTCCAGCTCCTGAGCTAATTGTTCATTCTTATCTACAAGGACCTGTGCATAAATTGATCCTTAAAATAGTTGTTCCAACCGTTTCAAGTTTCAAGGGCTACTGTTATACATGCTTATCAAAATTTCTTACCCGTATATCTTTGGTATACTGGTCCATCGCTCGGGCAAGCCCACCTTGAGCTGCTCGGATGTATGCGTCCCCCGAATTGAAGGCATTAAAAGCCTCTTCGGAGAAGATGTTGTTCCGAAGCACGGCCCTCCGGCGCTGGTGATTCATGGCGCTCTCTACTTTGGAGTTCGTGGTCGATAGCATACCCGCATCCTCTATCAGAGAACAATGCGGCACTGGCCCCGTGTCCGCCTCCGCTCTCGAAACCGGTTCTGGAACCCGGCTGGTGGAGGCGTGATTGGCGGGATCCCCGGATATAGTCCAGCTGCTCCTCTTCCTGCCAGGACACGAAGGGCGCTCTTATACTTCAAATACCATAATCGCAGGACAGGTTTTTGCTTTACCTCTACAGCGGTGTGTCGACCCTCACCGCCTTCCTCTTGAGCCTGCCCGATCCGAACGCCCGTGTTTGACAAGTCCCTAGGGGCTCGGCCCCGCGCTCCGACCGTCGTCTCTTCAAATAGCACGATGCCTCAAGGGTAAGGCATGATACCTGAGGGGAGTCCTCTTCAGAGGATAGAGTTTTTAGTTTGGCTTACACGCGACACAGGGAGCAGTCCGGGATAGTCGACAATAATGGCCACCGAGGCACCATCACAGCTTGCTGACAAGCTCCACAGTAATATCCGGATCTTCTTCGAGTCCTGGATCTAGGGCCCTTCCGGGGTCCTCTGGCTGCGGGGAGGGCTGAAGATTCCTTCTACGGCCCTCCTCAGTTCCTTCTCGGAAACATCGATGCGGGTAATCTTAGCAGAGAACGCTAAAGTAAGTGAAGCAGGGAAAGGAATGACGACTTACCGACTCTAGGGGGTTGTACATGGAGAATCCGTCCTGCGGTTTAATGCGAAGGAATTCTTCCTCTTCCCCTTTGTATAAATTGGACAATATCCTTGCCAGAGCAGTGGCGGAGTCCAGACCCTTACGGCCGCAGCGGACGGCGTCGTCTTCCCCGTTGAAGTGCCACATCGGCTTCCCCCGATATTGAAGTGGTTGCACTCCCTGCATTATGCATATTGCCATGACCTCGACTATCGTCAGTACGGATTTGGCTAGTAACTTTATCCTGCTCATCAGGAAATGTATTTCCCTGGTATCCTCCTCTTGCGGGCCCCAGGGGCGCCATCTTAGACGTGCCCTCGGCGGGGCATTACTGAACTTGGGGAGACCTGTCCGGATTGGGTCCGGAAGGGGAACGTCATCAATGTAAAACCACTCTGAAGGCCAGTTCTCTGGAGCCTTCTTGGGAGTGCCGGATAGGTATCCGGTCTCGGCAATGCACCACACTTCGGCCCAGCCCACTTGACATAGGGATTCTCCCTGGGTGTAGGGGACAAGGCAGAACAACTTCTTCCATAACCCGAAGTGAGGTTCGCAGCCTAAAAATAGCTCGCAAAGGGCAACATACCCCGCTATATGCAGTACGGAGGCAGGGGTAAGGTTGTGCAACTGGAGGCCGTAGAACTCTAGGAGCCCGCGAAGAAACGGGTGGATGGGAAACCCGATGCCCCTTAGCAGATGCGGGATGAAGCATATTCGCTCCTCTGGAGATGGATTAGGAGATCCCTCCGCTTGTTCACCGCCGTTATAGGTGGCTATTCCAGCTCGAACGGGGACCATAAACGCTGATGGGAGAAACCCTTGGGTTTGTAACTTTATCAAACGGCTATGAGGAACTGAACACTCTTCCCAATCCCCGACTTGGAGCGAGGGGAGCGAGCAGAAGAGCTGCGATGACCGGCCATGTTGGAATAGTTTTTTCCGGAGCGCTCTGTGGGATGCTTGCTTGAGGGGGAGAGTGAGGTTTGGATCTGAGAATTCCCGTCTCTTTAAATAGATGGCCCGCCGGAAGGATCATGGGTGGCAAATGCAAAAATGCCTCGTCTCCTCGCATTCGCTTGACACGTGGAGATGGTCATTATTGAGGCGCTGAAGCCGAGGAGTGCGACGTTGATGGGAAACCGGACACTATTCATCGTAGTAGGTACATTGGAGTATTCGGAGAAGGAACCCGCCTTGCAATGCCGAAGACAAGACTGCACGTCGAACTCATCGTCATTGAAGCCTGGTTCAGGGGCTACTGAGGGAGTCCTGGATTAGGGGGTATCCGGACAGCTGGACTATATACATCGTCCGGACTATTGAAGCGTGAAGATACAAGACTCAAGACTTCGGCCCGTGTCCGGATGGGACTCTCCTTTGCGTGGAAGACAAGCTTGGCGATCCGGATATTGTGTTTCCTTCCTTGTAACTGACTCCATGTAAACCCCAGCCCTCTCCGGTGTCTATATAAACCAGAGAGGTTGGTCCTTAGAAGGCCGATCACAATTACAATCATACCATCATAGGCTAGCTCTTAGGGTTTAGCCTCTACGATCTCGTGGTAGGTCTACTCTTGTACTACTCATATCTTCAATATTAATCAAGTAGGAAGTAGGGTTTTACCTCCATCGGGAGGGCCCGAACCTGGGTAAACATTGTGTCCCTTGCTTCCTGTTACCATCAGCCTAAGACACACAGATCGGGACCCCCTACCCGAGATCCGCCGGTTTTGACACCGACACCCGCCTCGTGGCGGAGCAATGTACCAAAGACATTATATTTCCCTGAAGACAGTCATCCTGTCCTTTGTAATGCAGAACACTGGCACTGTTAGTATTTATTGCCTGTTATATGAAAGTTTTTTCTTCCTGTGCGGCCGTTTAGTATATATGAATCCTTGGAGTTGGCCAGTCGTCGGCTTCTGCCCCCACGTAGAAAGTACGTGGGTGTTCGTGACATACCTGAACACTCTTTATCCCATTTTTGGGTCCTTGAAGGAGGTGTTCATCACAGCGAACCAGGCAATCAGACTATAGGGCTTTATCACTCTCACTTAGCCATAGGAATTCAAGTATGGTAGGCGCAGCCCCTGGTGTTCGGAAGACCGTACGAGGGGATCTAACAGGGCCTGATCGGAAGACCGATCCGTCGCACTCTGCATTTGTTATGGCATTATGCAGAATAAATCCTTAAAGATTTTACAACCTCACGAACAGCTGACCAGCTCTCGCTGTATCATGACAGTCAGTTTTTGGCTTTCTCTACTGAGGTGCTCGTCCGGAAGAACCGGGACACAATCGCAGTAGTTCTCCCAGCACTACCTTAGCCGATGGAGCGGAACATAAGGTACCAAAACATGGGAGTTGGGCAAACCCAACTAATGACCCAAGACATGATTCGGAGCTGATGCATATAGTGCTATAAGTTCGGGGTGCCGAGTGACCGAGAGGGTGGCCGGACTTTGTTGCCAAATTATGAGGACAATGAAGCCCCTGGCATAGTGGGGCATGACACTATGTGTGAGTGTCGTCATGACGAAAAAGGCGTCAATGAGGAATGACGGCCGGTAAGTGTCATATAGTTCTACATGTTGTAGTGGACTGACACGCCTATGCGTAGAAGTGTGGTTTATGCTATGAAAGGATGTATACTGGCGGAACCTATTGCGACCGGACGGGAGGAAGTTGTGTGCGGATCCGAAGTGTATCTGGACTGTCTTCTTGGGGAATACTTGTGTATTCCCTCCTTGTGCATCTGAGCTGATTCCATGTTGCCAGTCCTGTTCTACGCAAAAGTGATCCTGTAAAGAAAAATGCTTAGAGGCATTTGTGTGTTATAGGGTGGTTGAACCGCGGGTGCCTGATCGGAGCCTGGTCGAGCCGGGCTATCATGCTATAAAGTAGGTCGGCTTCCTCTGTTGGTGTCCGGGGGGTTGGCTGTCGAATCGAAGTTCGATAGAAGGGCACAACTTGCTACCTCAGCGGTGGTATAATTTCTAATCTCGGGGTGGAGTTCGGCCTTGCCCATAATTGTGACCATGTCACGTGGGTTTGGCATGATATGGTACCACGTTGAGTCGAGCCAATGCGGTTCGTCCCGGTAGTATATAGTAGTTACTGTATAAGGGGACAATGCCGAAGACTTACTCTTCGGTATGGTGTTTGTTTGGTGATCCGAAGACAACCTCCAGGGTGGTGGGCCTATAAGACTTGGCCTTTACACCTGGAACGACATCTTTGAGAAGATGTTTTAGTGGGTTTGATTCTCGAGCGATCAATACCTATCTGGTGAATTGTGTCTTGGGCAGCAAGTTTGAGCTGCTGTTTATGCCCATAGGGGCTCCTGTGAGGTGGAACCCACCAACTGTTGGGTTGATGGTATGTTCAATTGAATTGCCAGGGTTGAGATTGGTTGGACGGTCTGTGTGATTGGAGATGATCGGCCATGTTTTTGTACCGCGGGGTGAATTGTGTTGTCGAGTCGTCGTCCTGAGGAGTACACATTCATTCCCTTGTTGGTTTGCGGAGGAATTTTCTTTTACCTCATAATGTTTAATGGTCTGGGCTCCTCGTTGTCTTCATAGCTTTGAGACCCCTTTTTATTGTTTCCGGTGCGCGATCGGATGTTTTATTTTGAAGATCTAGCCTTCTCTATTGGTATGATTGGCTGTCATTCTAGGGGTACCATGAATTTGACATGATTGGTCGAGTATGCTGCCCGGGCCGGACGGGCCTGTATTGTTCTGTTTCCGCTGATCGGACTAGGAGCTGCGGAATCTGGCACTGACTGCCGCTTCACCATTATTTTTGTCACGCTTATGTCTGTTGCGTCGTGGTTTATGGATGCTGCCTCGCGTTTCCTGCGTATTGCCCCAGACCGTGATGTATTGGCGTCGGGGTGTGGGCTTTAGGACCTCCTTCTCAGGTTGAGGTAGCAAATTGTGCTTTGGGTACCCTTTGGTGGGGAGGTCGAGTCTGTATTCCTAGGCTGCCAGGACCTTAGTCCATCTGTCTATGAGCAGATCTTGGTCAGCTTGGAGCTGCTGCTGCTTCTTTTTCAGGCTTCTTGCAGTGGCCATAAACCGTCGCTGGAAGCGAATCTGCTCTGCGGGATCCTCAGGCACGCCGAATTCGTCGTCGCCGAGGCTCACCTCGTCTTCAGAGGGAGGCATGTGGTTGTCCTCCTTCAAGTATCCGTTCGTCGCCTGTTCATCTGGGCTAATCTGCCTGTCTTCCTGTCCGGCATGCTCGAAGGCAAGCTGATCGGGACTGTATTTGTCTTCGACACCATCTGGATTGTTTTCATCTCCTATGCCGGTACTACTGTGGCGGGGCTCAAAGCGGCGCCGATGACGCCCATGCTTTAATTTTTTCCTTGAGGTGTTATCCTCTATTGCCTCATCGCCATTGGTTTCTTTGGGAGTGTCCACCATATATATATCATACGAGGAGGTGGCTGTCCAGCGCCTCGTGGGCGGTGGTTCCTGTTCTTCTCCTGCATCGTCGTCTAGACCGTCGATGTATTCGGAGTCGAAGTCAAGCACATCGGCCAAATCATCGGCAGTGGCAATGAAGTGGGTGGTGGGTGGGTAACGAATTTCCTCATCGCCTGCTTCCCATTCGAGCCGGACATAGTTCGGCCAAGAGTCTCCTGACAAAGAGAGAGACTTTAATGAATTCAGCATGTCGCCAAAGGGCGAGTGCTGGAAGATATCCGCAGCGGTGAATTCCATTACCGAAGTCCAACCAGATTCGGCGGGCTCGGGGGCGTGCGGTCTGGAACCTACAGCCAGACACAAGTCCGGGGGTCCAGTGACATAGACTTCCTTGGGGGTGGAGTCTGTGTTCGGCTCTACCGTCGATGAGTATGCAGCCTCCGGGGCGAGGTCCATCCACCCGTCCTCAGACAACACGATCTGCCCCGGATTTAGGTCCAGAGCTATTGCAGGTGCGATATCCCGAATATTGTCTGACAACAGGTCTAAGCCGTGCTCGTCGTGACTGTTTGGCGCTCCTGGCGTAGGCCCGAATTCGTCGAAGATCAAGTCTCCGCCGATATCGGTCGTGTAGCTCATGTTTCCGAACCTGACCTGATGGCCAGGGGCGTAGCTGTTGATCTGCTCCACATGGCCAAGCGAATTGGCCCGCAGTGCGAAGCCGCCGAACATGAAGATCTGTCCGGGGAGAAAAGTCTCACCATGGACCGCATTGTTGTTGATGATTGAAGGAGCCATCGAGCATTGTAGTGACGACACAGAGGAACTCTCAATGAAAGCACCAATGTCGGTGTCAAAACCGGCGGATCTCGGGTAGGGGGTCCCGAACTGTGCGTCTAAGGCTAACGGTAACAGGAGGCAGGGGACACGATGTTTTACCCAGGTTCGGGCCCTCTCGATGGAGGTAATACCCTACTTCCTGCTTGATTGATCTTGATGATATGAGTATTACAAGAGTAGATCTACCACGAGATCGTAGAGGCTAAACCCTAGAAGCTAGCCTATGATGATTATGATTGTTCTTGTCCTACGGACTAAACCCTCTGGTTTATATAGACACCGGAGGAGGCTAGGGTTACATAGAGTCGGTTACAAAGAAGGAGATCTAACATCCGAATCACCAAGCTTGTCTTCCATGCAAAGGAGAGTCCCATCCGGACACGGGACGAAGTCTTGAGTCTTGTATCTTCACGGTCCAATAGTCTGGCCAAAGTGTATAGTCCGACTGTCCGGATACCCCATAATCCAGGACTCCCTCACCCGGCATAGAGGCGCCGCACACCCGCGGAGGAACAGATGGATTGGAAATCTGAGTCCCCTCAGCAAGTAAGGGACAAGGCATACCCGCTCCCCCTTGGATGGGTTGGGAAAACTCTCCGCTTGCTCCCCGCCATTGTAAGTGGCTAGTCCGGCTCGGACAGGGACCATGTATGCAGGCGGGAGAAATCCCTGGGTCTGCAACTCTACCAATCGGCTATGCGGGACGAAACACTTCTCCCAATCGCCTGGCTTAGTGCTATGGGAGCGAGAGGAGGAGCTGCGACGGCCGGCCATGATGGGATGGTTTCTTCCGGGCGCCCTCTAATGGATACTCGCTGGGGGAGGATGGTGTGGTTTGGATCTGAGGATCCCCGTCTCTTTAAATAGATGATTTACTTACATGGTCAGGGTGGCAAATGTAAAAATGCCCCGACTTCTCGCATTCACTTGACACGTGGATATTGCCATTATTAAAGCACAAAAGCCGATGAGTGCAACATTAATGGGAAGCCGAACACTACTTGTTACAACAGGTACTCTGGATTTGGAGGAGAACCCGCCTTGCAATGCCGAAGACAATCTGCACGCTGGACTCATCGTTATTGAAGGCTGGTTCAGGGGCTACCGAGGGAGTCCTGGATTAGGGGGTCCTCGGACAGCCGGACTGTTGGACTATGAAGATACAAGATTGAAGACTTCGTCCCGTGTCCGGGTGGGACTCTCCTTTGCGTGGAAGGCAAGCTTGGCAATTCGGATATGTAGATCTCCTTCTCTGTAACCAACTCTTTGTAACCCTAGCCCCCTCCGGTGTCTATATAAACCGGAGGGTTTAGTGTGTAGGACAACAACAATCATAATCATAGGTTAGCTTCTAGGGTTTAGCCTCTACAATCTCGTGGTAGATCAACTCTTGTAATACTCATATCATCAAGATCAATCAAGCAGGAAGTAGGGTATTACCTCCATCGAGAGGGCCCGAACCTGGGTAAAACATCGTGTCCCCTGCCTCCTGTTACCGTTAGCCTTAGACGCACAGTTCGGGACCCCCTACCCGATATCCGCCGGTTTTGACACCGACATTGGTGCTTTCATTCAGAGTTCCATAGTGCCGGCATGATAAGGCTTGATGGCTCGCCTTGTTATCAAGGACCACATCACCTCTGGGGGAGCCCTGGCTTCAAGCCAAACTCTCCGACTAGGTGGCTTCGTCATGACCACCCGATCGGCCGTCGCGCCGACGATGACTTCTCAGGTCATCAAAATCAGCCTCCACGTCAGCTCGGAACTCACCGAACAAATGGATCCAATGGATCTCTCCTCCCTGAATGAGCTCTAGGATCGCATCACCGCTCTGGGAGTCGCTACGGACTATGATCGGATCGGGCTTAAACCCGACCAAAGGGAGATTAATTCTCCATCGGTCACCCACCAGATAGCGGTGGTGGAGGAGCAATGCAGCGATTCTTCCTCTATTCCAAGGACGAACTATGTCCGGATTCCCAAGATCTCCGAGCCAGATACCCTTCTACGGGAGGACATGGCCCAAGCTCCGAACCTAGAATCGGACAGCGGGCTAGAAAAATTGGGCAACATCCCGGAGACCGAACTACCAAGCTCGGAAGCTCCTCTGCCCCTGGGTCTCAGATTGGGTCAGGGTTTGGACTTAAATCTACCCACCCACCCAGATACAAGTGATCTTTCCCACATTAGACAAGAGCCCCAAGAGACAGTACATCACTTCTGGGCCAGATTCCTCCTTGTAATAAACAAGGTTAAGGACTATCGCGAGAAAGACACAATCTCATTCTTTCGCAACGATTGCACAGACAAAGAAATACTCAAGGCCATAAGTCGCCATGACATAGTACACTTCGCTGACTTGGCGGCCATAGTACAAAAGTATTGTGCGATAGAAAGCGCCTGGAAAACCCAAACAAAATTCTGGGATCCTCCGGCTCTCACTAGACCCCTCGTCCGAACTAAAAGGGTGCACTCTAGCAAGTCACCCGATCCAATTACGAAGAAACCAAAACCCACTACAGGGCGTGGAACCGTATTGGAGGGATGGCTTAATGGGCCATGCAAAATTCATAGTACACCGGATACCATACCAACACACAGCCTTAGAGCATGTTGGATACTCTGGCAGGTGGCCAAGAGCAGCGAGGATCTCCTCACCAACAATACCGCAGAACACCATCCCGCGGAAAATAACAATACAGTACTGACAGTCTGCGAGACTTTCGCCTTAAATAATAGGCGCAAGCGAGCACTCCGCAGCCTCGCCGAAGTTTGCCACGTCGCAGCAATAAATCCATGGAACGACACGGCCATAACCTTCAATGTCAGTGACGAACCTCAGTTCCCAACAGTCTGAGCTCCAGCCGCTTTGGTCCTTAGTCCAACTGTGGACGGCTTCTGGCTTACTAAAGTGCTCATGGACGGCGACAGCGGATTAAACCTCATCTACGAGGAGACTCTTCACAAAATGGAAATAGACAAGAGCCGATTGAGCAAAGCAGCACGACCTTCAGGGGAATCATCCCTAGTCGGGAGGCACGATGTGTGGGAAAAATCACACTAGATGTGGTATTCGGCACGCCGGAGAATTACAGGTCCAAATAAATCACATTCCAAGTGGCCCCGTTCAGTAGCGGATACCACGCCCTTTTAGGGCGGGATGCATTCACGAGCTTTCAAGCTATACCCCATTACGGGTACATGAAGCTCAAGATGCCCGGGCCCAATGGAATCATCACTCTAGCTAGTGATCCAGACGTAGCACTCCGCGCCGAAAATAAAACCGCCGCACTGGCCCTTGAGGCATTATCCGAAGCCCTTGCGGCCGAAGAACTAACAGCGCTGCGCTCCACGGTGGACAGGGACGACGTGATACTCGACAAACAACCCAAATCAAACTCTTTCAAACCAGCGGACGAAATAGTCAAATTCCAGTTCCACCCAACGAACCGTACCAAATCAGCATCCATCGGAGCACAGCTAAACCCCACAATAGACGCCGCACTGCGAGAGTTCTTGCGTGAGAATTGGGACATCTTCGCCTGGCATCCTTCAGACATGCCAGGTATCCCACGCAGGCTGGCCAAACATAGCCTAAACATACTGAAGGGATACAAGCCGGTCAAACAGACTCTTCGGCGCTTCTCAGAACCTAAGCAACAAGCCATGGGAGAAGATCTAGCCAAGTTACTCGAGGCCGGATTCATCAGAGAGATAAAACATCCGGACTGGCTAGCAAACCTGGTGATGGTACCAAAGAAGGACAAATCCTGGCACCTATGTGTCGATTTCAAAGACCTCAATAAGGCTTGCCCCAAGGATCCCTTCCCCCTCCCCCGCATTGATCAAATCATCGATGCTACAGCAGGACACGACTCATTGTGCTTCCTCGACGCATACTCCGGATACCATCAAATCAAGATGATGGAGTCCGGTCAAGCTGCAATGACATTCATCACACCATACGGCCCATTCTGTTTTAATACCATGCCTTTCGGGCTCAAAAATGTCGGTGCAACCTATCAACGCATGATTCAGACATGCCTGGAAAAAAAATCAGCAAAACATTGGAGGCATACGTAGACGACATGGTCATCAAAACCAGACACGTCGAATCTTTAATAGACGACTTGAGGCTTACGTTCGACAATCTCCGAACATATGACATCAAGCTCAATCCGAAAAAATGCGTTTTTGGCGTGCCTGCCGGAAAGCTGCTGGGCTTCATCGTTTCCAATAGAGGAATTGAAGCAAATCCATCTAAAATCCGAGCTCTGTCACAGTTGGCTACCCCAACTGACCTCAAGCAAATACAGAAACTAACTGGATGCGTGGCTGCCCTAAGCCGCTTTATCTCTCGATTAGGAGAAAAAGCACTACCTCTTTATCGCCTTGTTCGACGCACTGAACACTTCGAGTGGACGGATGTGGCCATGGCCGGATTGGAAGAAATAAAGACCCTCTTGGCCAGCAATCCAATCCTTGCCACACCAAATATCGGCGAACCCATGCTGTTATATATAGCTGCAACACACCAGGTTGTAAGCGCAGTGCTCGTCGTCGAACGAGAAACGGACGGACATATGTTCCCGCTTCAAAAGTCGGTATACTACGTATCCACTGTCCTCACTCCATGCAAGTCCCGGTACCCACATTATCAAAAGATAGCATACACGGTCTTCATGGCATCCCAGAAACTACGACACTACTTTCAAGAGTGTTCAATCACGGGGGCCTCTGAAGTACCACTCAACGATATAATAAACAACCGCGATGCCACGGGCCGGATTGCTAAATGGGCTATCGAGCTCCTCCAGTTCGACATAATATACAAACCACGACGATCCATTAAGTCGCAAGTACTGGCCGACTTCGTCGCCGAATGGACAGAAGCCGAAGTCCCTAAAGAGTATGGCGTGTACTCCAATTGGATAATGCACTTTGACGGCTCTAAGATGCTGGCTGGTCTGGGGGCAGGCGTTGTCCTGTCATCCCCCACTGGAGATACAGTCCAATACGTACTCCAAATATTATACACAGACTCCAACAACGCAGCCGAATATGAGGCTCTGTTGCATGGTCTTCGGATGGCAGTCTCCATGGGCATTCAACGCCTGGAAGTACGTGGGGACTCGAACCTCGCAATATCTCAAACAAATGGAGACTTTGACGCCAAGGACCCAAAAATGGCGGCTTACCATAATGCCGTCCTCAAAATGTCAGCTCGGTTCGAGGGGCTCGAATTCCACCATGTGGTCTGAGAAAACAATCAAGCGGCAGATATCCTCGCCCGCATCGGCGCTAAGCGCACCCCCTTCCCACCTAATATCTTCTTGGAAAGGTTGTTCAAGCCATCCGTGGTGTGGGAAGGGGAGACCGGCAATACCAATCCGGATCTGAACACAACCCCAGATCCCGAACAATCTGACGTAATCGGAGGCTCTGCCACCGAAATAACACCTTCGACCCACGTGATTATGGTTGTTATCGCCCCGTGGACACAACCCTTCTTAGCCTACCTAAATAGGCAAGAACTCCCTGAGGACTAAAATGAGGCACGTTGCATTGTGCAGCGCTCTAAAGCCTACAAGGTTCATGAGGGAGAGCTTTATAAGAAAAGCGCGACCGGAGTGCTCCAAAGGTGCATCTCCGAAGAGGAAGGATGGCAGCTACTGGCCGAAATTCTTGCTGTACACGGCGGCCATCACACTGCAGCTCGGGCCCTTGTAAGCAAGGCCTTCCGTACAGGTTTCTACTGGCCGATAGCCCGAGCAAACGCACAGGACCCCATCCAACATTGCGTCGGTTGCCAACTTTTTGCAAATCAAAGCCATATGCCACCTACCGCTCTCCAAACAATCCCCATAACTTGGCCCTTTGAGGTCTGGGGGCTCGATATGGTTGGACCCCTTAAAGGAGGAAGCAATAAGAAAAAATACTTGTTGGTCATGGTAGATAAATTCACCAAATGGATAGAGGCCAAACCAGTTAAAACGTCCGAATCTGGACCAGTGATAGACTTCATATCCGGGGTCGTACACCGTTACGGTGTCCCCCACAGAATCATCACTGATAACGGCTCCAACTTCACAGTCGACGAGGTGAAAACATGGTGCGGCAACATGGGCATTAAGCTTGATTATGCCTCTGTCTATCATCCCCAAACAAACGGTCAAGTCGAGAGCAAATGGCCTTATTATGAGCGGCATTAAACCCAGACTAGTGTGATCATTGGAGGAATCAGATATGCACTGGGTCGATGAGCTCAACTCCATACTATGGGGGCTGCGGACCACGCCGAATTGCACTAACCGATACACACCGTTTTTTATGGTGTACAACGCAGAGGCGGTGCTACCCTACGATATCATTCATGACTCACCTCGAGTGCGCGTGTACAAAGAGAGAAAAGCCGAGCTGGATCGGCATGACAGTTTAGATGCCCTGGAGGAGGAGCGTGACATCGCAAAGGCCCGTTCCACATTCTATCAACAGTAGGCTCGAAGGTATCAAAGCAGAGAAGTACGGTCCAAAACTTATAACGTTGGCGAACTTGTTCTACGCCTACCGGAGAAGAAAAAGGAAAAGCTCAAGCCCAAGTGGGAGGGTCCCTTCATCATTGGTGAAGTTATCACCGGAGGAGCGTACCGTCTGTGTGATGCATCAGATAATCGAATCGAGCCGAACCCATGGAACGCGGCCAGACTCCGAAGATTCTACGCCTAGTGCCGAACTCTGTATTCGTCTCCTTACCTCCGCCTTTCTTTTTTAAGTTATATCCTCTTTCTCTCTTTCTTTTTTATATAGCCTTAAAAGCTTCAAGTGTGCTTCAACCGCACACTCCTGCCGTGCTATGCACGCTCAATATACCTGGGGGCTTCTTATACAGAAGCTTAATATAATAATCTTCTGGGCTTTATGCCCACCACATATGCGTCACTTCTCCATATGTACCTTTTTCGCCATTATATGCATCGATATGACTTAAGTTTTGGCCAAGCTGGGTTGCCTGGCTCTTCTGTTTATGCCCTACGTTCCCGTTAATTCGGCTAGGGCATAAGGGGAGCACCTCTGCGATTGTTACTACCGAGTCATCCGGATGTGTACCTCAGACTGGGTGAAGCCGAAAGCTAGCATTCTTAACGAAATATTTGATCGGTGAACAAAAGATGTTTCTTACCTACTTACAATATAAAACCCCAGATGTTTTATATCCTGCGTCTCTGTGTGCAGCTCGGACATGCACATTAATGCAAGCGTACCCAGGGAAAGGAACCCTTAAGGAACTATTCTCCCTGGAAGTTGTTTCTTACTATCCATGTAATATAACATAGCTAGTTGGGTACTTGTATGTTCAAGCACTTATGACCCCTACGCCTGGTTTCCATGTGTACCCCGGTTTACATAAATGAGTAGGTATTCGGATACACTTCGGACTATAGGGTCCGGAGGCTGAAGCAAAAAGGTCCGCCATGACAAACTATTTACTATCCGGCTAGGGACAAACTATGTCATATGAAGTACACAGTCACTTAGATTGACTAAATTCTTCTTCTATACCATCCAACAGGCTGTCTAGCCTACAATCCTGTTGGGAATACTTTGCGGCTAATGCTACCTGGTCATATACCAGACTAACAGGGATCTCTTTCCCATCTGACCCTACGGGCCCGACCTCGGCCATGTGGTTCGGGTCAGCCTTGGTGTATCACGTCTTCACCATGGCCCAGACTTCCCTTGCACCTTCTCGGTAGGCCGATATCTTCCATAATCGGAAGTGTCGTCGCACTCCCTTGAGCATCTCTACAAGCTCCCCCATGCCTCCTGGCAGGGAGGCGGATGGCCACAAGGCTTGGGCGATACCCTGCATCACCTGTCGAACTTGTTCGTGCAGCTATGAGAGTTCTTGCACAAGATCGCCTGCAGATCCGGGCATCTCCTCTTCGGGATGACCTGTCAGCATACCTACAGACATAACTCTGTTAGCCTGTTTCTTCGCCGAACTGTATAAAGGTTCGTTCAAGCACTTACTAAAAATGTCGCGTCGAAGCCTCTTATTCTCCTTCACGGAGTCTGCAAGCTGTCCCCGAACATCTTTTAATTCAATGTCCAACCGGGTTTTGGCATCCTTGAGATCATTATTCTCTCGAATAACCCGTGTAAGCACGCGCTCGCCAGCCTCTAGCTATCGTTGAGCATGTTGCTCATCCCCCGATACGATCTCCGGATTGCCTCCGGGATTGTCTGCAGAATCTATTGTTAGATTTGCATGCATGCCGAATACTACCTGGTACATGTCATTACATTCTTTTTTGATCATGACAAGTATTACCAGATGAGGCCTTCTCGGCAACTGCGGCCTGAAGTTGGGCTTTGCACTCCTCCAGCTCTTGAGACAACTGGGTATTCTTCTCCGTAAGAACCTATGCATAGAAGGATCCTTAAATCAGTTGTGCTAACTATTTTAAGTCTCAAGGGCTACTGATATACATAATCATCAGATTTTCTTACCCGTATATCCTTTACATACTGGTCCGTGGCTCTGGCAAGTCCATCTTGAGCGGCTCGGATGTACGCGTCTCCTGAGTTGAAGGCATTGAACGCCTCTTCAGAGAAACTAGGTTCGCGGAGTACGGCCCGGCGACGCCTGCGATTCATGGCGCTCTCCACTTCGGAATTCGTAGCGGACAGTCTATCTGCATCCTCTATAGGAGGACCATCTGGCATTGTCCCCACGTTAGCCTCTGCCCCTGAGTCTGGCTCTGGAGTCCGGCTGGTGGAGGCGTGGCCCGCCCCGGGCACAGTTCGGCGAGTGTTTTTTCTGCCAGGAACCACAGACGTTATTGTATTTTAAAGACGATAATCATGGAGCAGGTTTTTTCATACCTCTGCGATGGCGTCTCGGTCCTGACCGCCTTCCTTTTGAGCCTACCCGGCTTCGGTGCCCCTTGTTGAGGAGTCACCGCGGGTTCGGCACGGCGCCCCGATGGCTTCCCTGTAAGACGCAATATGTGTGCAGTGGGTAAGGTGCAAAGAAGGGATCCTTCTCGGAAGTTGGGACTCCGGTTTTACATACATGCGATGCAGGGAGTAGGCCAGGGTAATCGGCTATGATGGCCACCAAGGCACCATCACAGCTTAGCTGATAGAACGTCCTGTCAACAAGCTCCACAAATACGTCTGGATCTTCTTCGAGTCCGGGGTTGAGGGCCCGGTCGGGGTCCTCTAGCTGTGGAGACGGGCTATGGATCTCCCTCATAGCTTTTCGCAGTTCCTGCTATGAATTAGCAAGGTAAATATTTATGATTAAGAATGTAGGAAGGACTAGAGTAAAATATAGCAGCTCACCCAGCTTGGGGGGTTGTACATGGAGAATCCATCCCATGGCTTAATACGGATGAACTCCTCTTCTTCTCCTTTGTACAAATCGGACAATATCTTCGCCAGAGCGGTGGCGGAGTCCGGGCCTTTACGACCGCAGCGGGTGGCATCGTCTTCTCCATTGAAGTGCCACATGGGTTTCCCCTGATACTGAAGTGGCTGCACCCCCTGCATTATACAAATTGACATAACCTCGATTATTGTCAATCCTGATTTGGCCAGCGTTTTTATCCTGCCCATCAGGTAAAGGACCTCTCTATTATCTTCCTCCTGGGGCTCCAAGGGTGCCAGCTGTGGCGTTTCTTTAACGGGGCATTAGCAAACTCAGGAAGGCCCATCCAAATAGGGTCCAGAAGGGGGAAGTCCTCCATATAAAACCACTCTGAAGGCCAGTCTTCGGATGTCTTCTTCGGAGTACCGGACAGGTATCCGGTCCCGGCGATGCGCCATATTTCGGCTCCGCCCAATTGATATATCGACCCCTCCTGAGTGCGGGGTACGAGGCAGAATAGCCTCTTCCATAGCTTGAAATGAGCTTCGCAGCCCAGAAATAGTTCGCAGAAGGCAACATAGCCAGCAATGTGTAGTATGGAGGCAGGAGTGAAGTTATGCAGCTGGAGGCCGTAGAACTCCATGATCCCGCGGAGGAACAGATGGATTGGAAATCTGAGTCCCCTCAGCAAGTAAGGGACAAGGCATACCCGCTCCCCCTTGGATGGGTTGGGAAAACTCTCCGCTTGCTCCCCGCCATTGTAAGTGGCTAGTCCGGCTCGGACGGGGACCATGTATGCAGGCGGGAGAAACCCCTGGGTCTGCAACTCTACCAATCGGCTATGGGGGACGGAACACTTCTCCCAATCGCCTGGCTTAGTGCTACGGGAGCGAGAGGAGGAGCTGCGACGGCCGGCCATGATGGGATGGTTTCTTCCGGGCGCGCTCTGATGGATACTCGCTGGGGGAGGATGGTGTGATTTGGATCTGAGGATCCCCGTCTCTTTAAATAGATGATTTACTTACATGGTCAGGGTGGCAAATGTAAAAATGCCCCGACTTCTCGCATTCACTTGACACGTGGATATTGCCATTATTAAAGCACAAAAGCCAATGAGTGCAACATTAATGGGAAGCCGAACACTACTTGTTACAACAGGTACTCTGGATTTGGAGGAGAACCCGCCTTGCAATGCCGAAGACAATCTGCACGCTGGACTCATCGTTATTGAAGGCTGGTTCAGGGGCTACCGAGGGAGTCCTAGATTAGGGGGGTCCTCGGACAGCCGGACTGTTGGACTATGAAGATACAAGATTGAAGACTTCGTCCCGTGTCTGGGTGGGACTCTCCTTTGCGTGGAAGGCAAGCTTGGCAATTCGGATATGTAGATCTCCTTCTCTATAACCAACTCTGTGTAACCCTAGCCTCCTCCGGTGTCTATATAAACCGGAGGGTTTAGTCTGTAGGACAACAACAATCATAATCATAGGTTAGCTTCTAGGGTTTAGCCTCTACAATCTCGTGGTAGATCAACTCTTGTAATACTCATATCATCAAGATCAATCAAGCAGGAAGTAGGGTATTACCTCCATCGAGAGGGCCCGAACCTGGGTAAACATTGTGTCCCCCGCCTCCTGTTACCATTAGCCTTAGACGCACAGTTCGGGACCCCCTACCCGAGATCCGCCAGTTTTGACACCGACAACCAGCTCAGGATTGGCTGAACAGTCTGCCGGCAAACTCCATTGGCAGTTGGGAGAACCTGGAAGACGCATTCCTTGAAAACTTCCAGGGCACTTATATGTGACCACCGGACGCTGATGACTTAAGTCACATAACCCAACAGCCCAGAGAGTCAGCCAGGAAATTCTGGACTCGGTTCCTAACTAAAAAGAACCAAATTGTTGAATGTCCGGATGCCGAAGCCCTAGAGGCCTTTAAGCATAACATTCGTGAAGAGTGGCTTGCCCGACACCTTGGCCAAGAGAAGCCAAAATCCATGGCAGCCCTTACGACACTCATGACCCGCTTTTGTGCGGGCAAGGACAGCTAGTTAGCTTGTAGCAATAGCACATCAAGAAATCCTGGCACTTCAGACGCCAGAGATAGCAACGGCAAACCCCGGCGCAATAGACACAAGCGCCGCAATAATGGCGATAACGCCAAGACACGGTCGTCAATGCCGGGTTCAGTGGCTCCAAGTCCGGACAACAGAAAAAGCCATTTAAAAGAAACAATCCGGGCCTGTCCAGTCTAGACCGCATACTCGATCACTCATGTCAAATCCACGGCACCCCCGATAAACCAGCCAACCACACCAACAGAGAATGTTGGGTATTTAAACAGGCCGGCAAGCTCAACGCCAAAAATAAGGAAAAGGGGCCGCATAGTGATGACGACGAGGAGCCCCGGTAGCCGAACACAGGGGGAGAGAAGAAATTCCCTCCCCAAGTGAAAACGGTGAGTATGATATACGCCACCCATATTCCCAAGCGGGAGCGGAAGCGTGCACTAAGGGACGTCTATGCGATGGAGCCAGTCGCCCCAAAATTCAACCCATGGTCTTCCTGTCCGATCACCTTTGACCGCAGGGACCATCCGACCAGTATCCACCATGGCGGCTCAGCTGCACTGGTCCTTGACCCTATCATTGACGGATTCCACCTCACACGAGTCCTCATGGATGGTGGCAGCAGCCTGAACCTGCTCTTTCAGGATACAGTGCGCAAAATGGGTATCGATCCCTCAAGGATCAAACCCACCAAAACCACCTTCAAAGGTGTCATACTAGGTGTAGAGGCCTGTTGCACGGGCTCAATCACACTGGAAGTAGTCTTCGGATCTTCGGACAACTTCCGAAGCGAGGAGTTAATCTTCGATATCGTCCCCTTCCGCAGTGGCTATCATGCACTGCTCGGACGAACCGCATTCGCTAGATTCAATGCAGTGCTACACTATGCCTACCTCAAGCTCCAGATGCCCGGACCTCGCGGGGTTATAACAGTCAATGGAAACACAGAGCACTCCCGCCGTATGGAGGAGCACACTGCGGCCCTCGCAGCAGAAGTACAGAGCAGCCTCCTTAGGCAAACCTCCAATTCGGCAATAAAGCCCCCAGACACCGTCAAGCGAGTCCGAAGTACTCTACAATAGGATCATCCGGCCCGTCCAGAGCTTGCCTAGCAATTCGGCCTCTGTCCTAGTCCCAGTCAAGCGGTGAAATTTGTGTCGCGCGTACATAATTATGCACTTAAAATACCATGGGCATAGACGGAGGCACAGGTAGAATGCGGTCCACAATGCGGCTCAACCGCCCTAGGATCCGTATACCTTCACCCTTTTCTTTCTTTCAGGTCCCTATCTTCTTGAGGCTCTTCCGATAACCTAATTATCGGATCCATCGCGGGACGGAAACACCAAGGAGGCAAGGAGCTTTGACGTACAAGGGAATCCCTAGGTGGTCTCTGATAACGATCACTATACCTGTTTTACATACCTACACGCAGCTCGCTCTTGGTTAGGGCATGTCAAATAAGTCCTATTTTGCGTATCGCACTACTTGTGTACATATGCCTTGACATATCATTCAAATAACAATGGAAAATAATGTACAACGTCAGCTTATTACTACATTTCTTTTTCTTTTTCCTGTGTTTATTTATTACAAATCGCAACCGTACATTCTGGTACATTCAGTTCGCCAGGGGCTTCAGTGTACCCCATAACACGGCAAAAAAGTTCGAACACTTTCGACAGTGCGGCACCCCGAACTTATAGCATTATATGCATCAGCTCCGAATCATGTCTTGGGTCAATAGTTGGGTTGCCCGGCTCCTATGCTTGCTACCCTATGTTCCGCTATATCGGCTAGGGTAGTAAAGGGAGAACTACTGCGATTGTGTCCCGGTTCTTCCGGATGAGCACCTCAGTAGAGAAAGCAGAAAACTGACTGTCATGATGCAGCAAGACCTGGTTGCTGTTCGAGAGGTTTCAAATCCTTAAAGATTTTTTCCGCTTCAGGCGAGGAATCAGTCTTTGTCCGATTTAGGCGTGTATAGCTCCCCAAGTTCGGCTTTCCGAATACCAGGGGCTACGCCGAAATTTAAAATTGTAGAACTTCTATGGCTAAGTGAGAGTGATAAAGCTGTATAGTCCGATTGCCTTGTTCGTTGCACTAAACACCTCCTTAAAGGACCAAAAATTTGGATAAAGAGTGTTTAGATTTATCCCGAACACCCCTGTACTAGTTACATGGGGGCAGAAGCCGACGACTGGCCAACTCTCAGATTTTGTAAGCGGCCGCACAGGAGGTAAAATTTTAAATCAACAAGCGTTATATTGCGCAAATGAACTTGTTTCATATTACAGGATAAAATGAGTGCATTCACTCAAAGATTACATCCTTATCACATTGCTCCGCCACAAGGCGGGAGCCCTTCAGGACACTGTCATAATACTTTTGGGGCCGACGGTGCTCCTTGCCCTTTGGTGGCCCCTCGGTCATCGGCTTTTTGGCATCCATCTTCGCCCAGTGCACTTTTCCGCGGGCGAAGGCCATTCGCGGACCTTCAATGCAAACTGACCGCTTTATGACTTCAAGTCGGGGGTGGGCACTCATAAGCCGCTTCACGAGACCGAAGTAGCTACTGGGCATAGGCTCGGCAGGCCACAGCCGGACTATGAGGTCCTTCATGGCCAGTTCGGCTGCCTTATGCAGCTCGACCAGTTGCTTCAGCTGGTCGCTCAAGGGCATCGGATGTTCTGTCCCAAGATATTGAGACCAGAACAACTTCTCCGTCGAGCTCCCTTCTTCGGCTCGGTAGAACTCTGCGGCATCAGATATGCTGTGCGGCAGATCTGTGAATGCTCCTGGAGAGCTCCAAATTCTGGTAAGTAAAAAGAATGTCTCCTTCACATGCTTGCTTTGCATAACGAATGCCTTACCCGCCGCAATCTTCTTGGCCGCCCGAATCTCCTCGAGGGCCTTCTGGGCTTCGGGTTTGGCATCTTGCACGCTCTGGAGGGCCTCAGCAAGCTTGGACTCTTGAGTCTTAGAGTCACGCTCCAAGGACTCGTATTTCTGGACAAAATCCTGGAGCTCTTGCTGGACCTCGCTGACCCGGGCCTCTTGCTTCTCGTGCTCGATGTGTTCCTTGGCCGCTTTGTCATCGGCCTTGGCCAGCGCCTTCTTCAGGGCCGCCACTTCGATCGTGGCCCCTATCAAAGTTCATGACGCTTCTATCAGCAGAAACCATTTATCCTTTACAAATATACAGATGTGGCATTGCGTACTTTGACTTACCTCGAGCTGCCTCTTCGCAAGGCCAAGCTCTCCCTCGGTCCGCTCCAGGTCCTGCTTTAGTCCAGAGACCTCTGCAGTACGAGCGGCAGCGGCCAGCAGCAACGCCTGCTTATTCACATAGACATCCTTTGTTAGACTCCTGCGGACATTATTTGATCCTCTGTTCGGCTTTTCTTTCCGAACACCAAACAGAGCATCAGGGGCTATTGTCTATACTGTGATATTCTCTTGCAATTTTATTACTTACCTCAAAGCCTGTTAGAAGGCTAGCGCAGGCTTCGGTCAATCCACTTTTGGCGGACCGGACCTTCTCAATCACCGTACTCATAAGAGTACGGTGTTCTTCATCAATGGAAGCGCTGCGAAGCGCTTCCAGCAAGTTGTCCAGTGCCTCTGGATGGACAGAGGTCACCGGTACAGGCGGCTCGCCCTCCTTAGAGAGAGGTTGCCTGCCTGGATTCGGAACCACTGGGGTTTCTGGAGCCGTATTCAGTGGGGGCCAAACTAGCTGCGGTCCCCATTATAGGAGTCCATGGGGGTCTTCCCCCCATGTGCCGGCGATTGGGATTTCGCCTGGGGCCGTCTCCGGAGTTGTCCCCCCTTGGCCACGTATCCTTCGAGACAACACCTCAGTGTCGTCCGTAGGCCTGGGGGAGGAGGCCATCGGAAGTGAATCACTATTCATCGCCGACGGGTCCAGAGATCCCTCCGAAGAGGAAGATACCTTGATGTGGGATTTGTCCGGACTGCAGGTGCATGTTCGGCATGATAAGAAGCGATAAAGCAAACATACCAGAAGTACTATTGTGCCCGGATACTTACGACTTAGCCAGGGGCTTGTCCCTAGGCTCCCACTCCTCGTCGCTGTTGGTGGCTGCTGTGGAGTGGTCCGGAAGGGAGGTTTTTCCCTTCTTGGACACCTCGGCCTCCCCATGCGAGGCAGCCTTCCTCTTCTTTCTCCCCCCGGTGGGGGGGGGGAGGGATTTCCTCCTACTCCTCCTCGTCTTCGGAGGAGGAGGGCATCTTGGCATCGTCGGACGTCACGTCCGACGCAACCTTGCGCCGGAGACCTTCTCTGGTCCCCGCGGCCGTCTTCTTGGCCTTCTTCTCCGGCACCTCATAGGGCGCCGGAAACAACATCTTTGTTAGAAGAGGCGATTCTGGATCTTCAGGAAACGGAGCTGGACAGTCAATCTGCTCCACTATCGCTACCCGAGCCTATGAAATCGGCATGGAGGCTTAGATTCCTCCCGCAGATGTGTTGGTAGAAGGCATATCTTGCAAAACATAAAAATTTACCGGATTGGCTGGGCGTTTTGCGCTGAGTCCGCGGTCTTCAGTTATGGGCAGTGGTACCTCGGTGGCCTTGAAAAGCACCTTCCAGACGTCTTCGTGCATTGTGCCGAAGAGCTCTCGCAGCATCTGGTGTTCGGCCAGGTCGAACTCCCACATATTGCAAGCCCGTCTCTGACACGGAAGGATCCGACGGAGGAGCATAACCTGGACCATGTTGACGAGCTTGATTTTCTTGCCTATCATATTTTGGACGCAGGTCTGAAGTCCGGTCAGTTCTTCCGCTGAGCCCCAGGCTAGGCCCTTCTCTTTCCAGGAGGTGAGCCGCATGGGAACGCCGGATCGAAATTCAGGGGTCACCACCCAGTTAGCGTCGCGTGGCTCAGTGATGTAAAACCACCCCGATTACCACCCCGATAAAACCACCCCGACGCCCCTTAGCAGATGCGGGATGAGACATATTCGCTCCTTTGGGGATGGATTAGGAGATCCCTCCGCTTGCTCCCCGCCATTATAGGTGACTAGTCCGGCTCGGACGGGGACCATGAACGCCTGTGGGAGAAACCCTTGGGTCTGTAACTCTATCAAACGGCTGTGAGGAACTGAACACTCTTCCCAGTCACCCGACTTGGAGCGAGGAGAGCGAGAAGAAGAGATGCGGCGACCGGCCATGTTGGAATGGTTTTTCCGGAGTGCTCTGTTGGATGCTTGCTCGAGGGAGGAAGGTGAGGTTTGGATCTGAGAATCCCCGTCTCTTCAAATAGGCGGTTACCTACTGGACCGGGGGTGGCAAATGCAAAAATGCCTCAGCTCCTCGCATTCGCTCGACACGTGGAGACGGTCATTATTGAAGCACGGAAGCCGAGGAGTACGAGATTGATGGGCAGTCAGACACTGTTCCTTGCAACAGGTACTTTGGAGTATTCGGAGATGGAACCCGCCTTGCAATGTCGAAGACAAAACTATGCGCCGGACTCATCGTCATTGAAGCCTGGTTCAGGGGCTACTGAGGGAGTCCTGGATTAGGGGGTATCCGGACAGCCGGACTATATACTTTGTCCGGACTATTGGAGCGTGAAGATACAAGACTCAAGACTCCGTCCCGTGTCCGGATGGGACTCTCCTTTGCGTGGAAGACAAGCTTGGCGATCCGGATATTATATTTCCTTCTTTGTAACCGACTCCATGTAAACCCTAGCCCCCTCCGTGTCTATATAAACCGGAGGGTTTAGTCCTTAGGGACGGAATCATAATCATCATAAGCTAGCTTCTAGTGTTTAGCCTCTATGATCTCGTGGTAGATTAACTCTTGTACTACTCATATCATCAATATCAATCAAGCAGGAAGTAGGGTTTTACCTCCATCGAGAGGGCCCAAACATGGGTAAACACTGTGTCCCTTGCCTCCTGTTACCATTAGCCTAAGACGCACAGATCGGGACCCCTACCCGAGATCCGCCGGTTTTGACACCGACACCCGCCTTCTGTTACCATTAGCCTTAGACGCATAGTTCGGGACCCCCTACCCGAGATCCGCCGGTTTTGACACCGACATCAGGGGCCGAGCGATGCGCATTTCTCTCATACACGTACGCGCGTGGGTGCGAGGCGTTGGGCTCTAACTGAACCTGAGCAAGGCATTCGCCTACTGAACCCGAGCGATTGCACTGTAGGATATGCATTACCGAACCCGAGCGATCGATCGATGGCTGCTAACTGAACCCGATCGAGTGATTCCTTCGCTACTACTGCTAACTGAAGCCCATCGATGCTGCCTCTGGATGAACAATGAGCATTGTTGGGGGGGGTGGATGAACAGTTCCCGGTGGGGGATTGGATGAACAGGACCCCATGGTAGTAGAGATTGTTGCCACTGGATGAACAAGACCCCGGTCGAGCCGGTTGGGGGTGGATGAACATGACCCAATGGAGGGCTGGTTGGACAGTAGCCGGTGGAGGGCTGATGAACAGCAGCCCGTGGAGGGGTGGTTGAACAGGACCTCGTGGAGAGGGCTGGTTGAATAGTAGCCGGTGGAGGAGCGGTGGAGGCTGGATGAACAGGAGCCCGTGGATGAACAGTCGTAGGTGGAGGCTGGAGGAGGTCGACGGTGGATGAACAGTAGCCCGTGGAGGCAGTCGAAGGTGGAGATGAATAGTATCCCATGGAGTCCCTTTTTGCGGTACGCCACACCCCTCCCAATGAACTGGACCCCTGTTTCGACCGTAGCGCTCCAACACAAGTACGTTCCTTTGTTTTGTAGTACGCCACACCCCTCCCGATCAACAGGACCTTGCTTTGACCGTAGGAGGTCCAAGAGAAGTCTGTTTCCTCTGTTTTGCGGTACGCCAGACCCCCTCCCGATGAACAGGATCCTGTTTCGACCGTGGTCGGTCGAACACAAGGCCATTTCCTCCGTTCTGCAGTACACCATGCCTCATTTCGACCGGCTGTTCCGTCCAAGCCGGTTGGCTCCCGATGAACACGATGTATTCTGCTGCCTCCCGATGAACACGACGTATTCTGCTGCCTCCCGATGAACGCAACGCATTCCGTTGTCTCCCGATGAACACGATGACGTAGTTTCTCCATTCCTACCCAGCCATGTACACGAGCCCTGGTCGTACGTATGCACGAGTAGGTGTTCGAGACCCCGCCTGTATGTACGTACGTGGCCGTATTTACTTTCTTGCACCCTGGCTGTACGTACATGTACACCATATTAATAGGACTGCGTGACATGCTACATGCGCGCCTCTACTATGACACGTGCGCGCCTATACTATGACACGTGCCCTTCCTTACACGACCATGGTTCATTGCTGCAGCCTGTAGACCGACCAATCATATGTACGTACATGTTCGCGACCAGAATGACAACGGTACGTACGCTTCGACCAGGTGGGTCCCGACTGTCAGGCACTTCCTTGCGTGCGAAGATGTAGCTGGTGGGTCCTAGCAGTCATGGGGCGAATCGTTTTTTTTGCTCGTAATATGGACGCACTTCCTTGCGCGCGAAGATGTAGCTGGTGGGTCCCAGCAGTCAGGGGAAACATTTTTTTCACGAAATACGGTGGCCCATCCGGTGTGTCCCTGCTGTCAGGTGGAGGAATCGTTATTTTGCGCATAGTAAGGAGGCACTTCCTTGCTACAACCATGGACCCAGCTGTCAGCCTCTCCATGTACAGTATTCTTCCGATTGAAGTCATTCCTTGACCACATTGACCACGCTGCACCAAGAGCACTAGGGCGGCGTACGACAGCGAGGCCTAGGAAGGGGACGACACGGAGCCGGGGAAGACTCGGTAGTGGAAGCCCACGTGGAGAGGAGTATGAGGGTTCACTGGTTTAGCTGTGGTGTGAGGCTGCCATCGCCGCAGAATAACAGGGGGTGTGGGTGAGTAGAGGGATGGCCTGGCCAGCGGTGGGAGTAGTAGGGGGCGGTGAGGCCTCCGCGGCATCACAACCGGCCACGGGAGGCAGGAGCATGCAGCACGACCGGCGCTGATTTGGGTGGCTGGAGCAAGAAGACCAGAGGTTGAAGAAGCACGATGACCATTGGATGGACATCGTACGGTCACTGCAGCTAGAATCGTTTATATTGACTAAGTTGACAAAGCCCTTGGTACGCGTCAACTTAGTAGGCCCACAGGTCAGCCTCCGAAACGGTGCGCCCTAGATGCCAGGGGGAGGAATCATTTTTTGGGCGGCTGAAGCAAGAATATCCGAGATTGAAGAAGAAGCACGACATCCGTTGGATGGACATCCAACGGCCACTGCTGCTAGAACCGTGTGTTAACTATAAGTTGACAAAGCCTTGCATACGCGTCAACTTAGTTTTTGTTTTTTAGGGGACGCGTCAACTTAGTAGTCCCACAAGTGTGTGGCAGAGAACATATAGCCCATTTGCAATTTGTAAGAATGTACAACCCATTTTTGAATTCTAATGAAATTTACTACAGCCCATTTACAGTTTGTTAAAAGTAAAGCCCATTTTCTAGCTAGGACAACGATTAATAATTTCAACCAACTGCTCAAAACCGAATTCAATAAAATTTCCCATATTTTGATGGGATCCGAAATATTTTTATCCCAAAATTTCTAGTCAGATTAAATATAATTTCAAAATAAATTTGTATTACATAAAAATCCAATGAAATATTGCGCGCGCAAAAAGTAATGAAATTAAAATTTTCAAATTCCAAAAATAATATATATTTTAAACTAATTAAGTGTTTGGTGCATTTTTTATAGTTACTGCCCAGTTTTTATAATTACATCCCATTTATTATTTCTTAAAGCTCATTTTCTTGTTAAGCCTAATGCATCCCTCCTAGGAAAGATTTGCAGCGTAGCGGGGCGGAGAATAACAAGTTAACCCGGATATTGTGTACAATTGTCGGCCAAGTTGCATTGCTGATGTTGAAAAAAGGCATGTGTAGTACAGTACAACCTTACATGGCCACTCAGCCCACATTCAGCGACACCGGAAAAGCCCAAACAAGGCTTTGGTACAACTTTTTGAAGTCACTGAGCTCACTTAATAACTTAAGAAAAAAGTTAGAGTACAGTGGAAGCTAATTAAAAGTTGTCACGAGCGAAGAAATAATTCGACGAGTCCCACTTGTGCGTGTGTGTGTGTGTGTGTGTGTGTGTGAGAGAGAGAGAGAGAGAGAGAGAGACCCATCGGTCGATGCTCGTAAATACATCTTTTAGCCATATGCATTGATGATGCTCAGTAAAAACTTAGTTGACAAAATCATATAGAACATCATAGCACACTGAACTTGCATACAAATATTTCATGCAGGCGGCACAATCAGGGTGGAATTAGTGGATCGCTACAGGTAGGGCTATGTTGAAACCATCGAACTCGTACATAATGGTTCATCGTCTTTATCAATGACGGAGAAATATCTTGAATGTTGTGCAAAGAAAATAGACAGACAACACAATATATAAGTTCTGCTAGAACATTAAGTTGACGTACATCCCTTACTAAAAAAAGTTCAGGTAAAACAATAGAACATGTCACAATCAAATGTACTGGCACATTTGTGCATTAAACCCATAGCTCGGATTTAACTAGTATCTGACAAGATTCAGTTGTTACCTCAAATTAGAGCACATTCACGCAGCCAGCCCCGCCTCTTCTCCCAAAGAAGCAGTGGCCTCCGCCGCGCTATGGAGTAGGCTCTGTGCCATCCATCGTTTCGAGCAACACAGGGAAAGTCTGACGTTGACTCCTATAATGGACGTCGTCGATGGACGCGGGCACCGCCGGCGGCGGCAAGACTTTGATTGATGGATTCACCACTTCTTCGACATGCACAAACACACGATACAGGTACATCCCTAACATGGTCTGCGGAGGCCTTGGTGGTGACGAATAGTATAACCCCGGTTCCTGCACCGGTATCTCAACACCAATCACCTTCAGTATGGTGGATGGCTTCTTCATCCATGCCATAACCGTCAGAGCCTAGCTGTCTGGAGGAACAAACATACTTACGAGCTCACCTCCAAGGTCGTTGATAAGCTCATTCATGGACCACTGTTCCAAGCACGTCGAGGCATGCCGTGGAAGGTAAGCTTTGTTAAAAACTCAAGCTCAGAGGGTACCAAGCTCCATCCTGGGCGCCATCGATCAAAGCTCCCCAGCGCGCCATCGCAGAAAAAAAAACCGGGAAGATTCGAACACACGACTACAGTCGAAAGTTTTCCGGAACCTGATGAAGAAATCAACCGGTGGCAGACAGACTTCGATGAGAAAGTCACTTATTTGGATGCCGTGTGCAATGCCAAGATCTTTGACAAGGTCGTCCGATGAGACGGGAGGCCAGTCGCCGTTGATGGTTACCATCGGCACTTTTCCGGCAAACTGGTCTTCAAGCGCCGCCATGTCACTGTTGAGCGACAGCACGTAGCGCCCGAAGGCAGGACGGACCTCAGGATCTCTGGATCAGAGATCCGCGTTGACCGGTGACATGTAGTGTGCTTGAGTACAGGGAGTACAGGAGGGGGATTTGGGGGAACTAGAGTAGAAATCGAGATTCCAGAGGTGTGGGAGGGGCGGGAGATTGGGGATGAAAAGGTAGCATGAATTTTGAACACACGCCAATATGCTCTCGGTGCACAAGTGCACGAAAACACCGATGGCGCCCACATGTCAGCGCGCAAGAGTCCCAATTCTTTTTTTTAAGAGCCTGGCCTTTTTTTAGGATCTTTTGAGAGCCCGGCCTGAGAATCATAATTGACCTATTTGGCATTACGTTACAACTCGGCCCATATTCAACGACACCTCACTAGCCCAAACAAGTGTACATCATCAAAAAGACACCGAGCTCAAATTATCTATCTATATCTATATCTATATCTATATCTATCTATATCTATACTTCTATAAAAAAGCAGAGTTGGTGATGATGGTGTGCCTGCGATCCTGCAATATAGGCCGTCCGATCTATATCTAACGGGTAGGAAGGAAACTATGACAATTTACCCGCACTCCTCTCCACATTTGCAGATAAGCCCTTCCCTCGTTCATCCTTTTCTCCCACAAGATCTTGATGTTCCGTGCAACGAACGGGCATCTTGCCAGTAACTTGAAAAACGGAGATATACTCTGAACACTGGAGAATGGTGATGCCCTCATTTAGCCCACCAGCACTTCAAGAAAATAAACAGTTCGAAACAACGATATATACAACATTCAAACACCGACTAGTGACTACTGCTGACATACACAACAAGACATGATAGTTCATAAGAAGTCTTGCTACACCAACAAAACACACCCATCTACATCGCTCAGACTCTCGTGATCCAGACGAGAATGACATTCTAAATAGAGGCAACTATTACATAGTAAGAGTGACATAGACGAAGATGACCAAATGACAAGGAATATGCATAACAAAAGAGAGAACTACCCATCCAGAACAAGCAGCAAAGACAACAAGTCATTCGGAGAGGGATGATCCAACACCATCATAATTTGCAGCCCCGCTTCAGCCACCAGTGATACGGAGACACCAGTACTCCACCCTTTCAACGCAACAACCCAATCACCTATCAACCTGAAGGCTTGAACCACATCACTGCCTGTCGGAATCGACACATCAAAGGATCAAAGTTAATCCAGATGCCTTTGTGATTCTCACCTTCTTTTGGCTGCAGGCTGTATCGTTGACAATCAGGGGAGTTTTCTCCCGAACTCCTAGGGCTCGCCGTGTAGACACAATTTTCCATTGCAAACAGAGCCTCTCTGCCATGAAGGTCCTTGCCAACGGTGATCTCCTGGTTAATCGGATAATTGAGTCCGAGAAACAGAGAGAGTGAACCAAGGTTGTTTACCCACCTCCAACTCAAAAATCCTGAAGGCCCCAACAAGCTGGTATCCTGCTCATAGATGTAACAGCCACTGTCCGGATACTCACATATTTCATGGTGCTTGTATACAGTGGGGGTTTTGCAATATAACTTTTCCAGCTCATGTGTCCGAATGATCATCAGTCTTTTGTTGTCGTCTGATCGAGCAAGGAACCAGTGTGCTTCCCTATTTTTGGTAAAGGTGGTGTGATTACAAAGGGCATTAACTGTAGGGACACTGCATCATATAAAAAAGGACATGCATTGTTAATGTAAGATCAGCATTGTTCATAGTATGAGTAGGATAATGCAAGAAACAACATTGATATGTCCCTGTTGGAACTGGGAGGAAAATATAGGGAAATGTATAATGGGTTCGAAAATATAGAAGTGCCATGCATGGTTATACTCATGTTATCTCACAATCGATTCTTCATAGGAAACTACCATGTCATGCATGTTATGTAATCATGTTCTGTCCTCACAAACAAATTCTTCAAGGAAACTAACAGACCATGCACATTGTTATATACTCATGTTATGTGGGCAAAATTTTTGTGAGAATATTATTCTAGCCATTGATTGCTGAAGGGAGAATATAGGTGTGTACACATGGTAAGCATTACAGGATTTCACTACTTCCAAATATAGAGTTCTCCATATGCACATTTACTTCCCTAATGTATGGTTAGATGAAACCAACAGTGTGATGCATGTTTCTACATCATGAAAATGAGGAAACTAACATGGCCATTGATACAAACTCATATTTAGTAGTATATAGATTACTATAAAATAAGGAGATTATCCATATCTTCCTAACCGTTTGATTATTCAGGGGTACAAATTGGCTGTAATGACATGGTCATAATCGCATGAATTAACTCATTCCAAATATAGCTGATTTACGGCGTCTCTAATACATTGCCATAGTTCTACTCAAATTCTGCTCAAACAGGGATATGCCAATCATCACAAAAAGTTCAAATAGTGTCATGGCATCCTCATTAACATCAGACGGAAACAACTTACTGTTGGGGAACGTAGTATTTCAATAAAATTCCTACGATCACACAAGATCTATCTAGAAGAAGCATATCAACGAGCGGGGAGAGTGTGTCCACGTACCCTCCTAGACCGAAAGCAGAACTGTTTAGTAACACGGTTGATGTAGTCGAACGTCTTCGCAATCCAACCGATCAAGTACCGAACGCATGACAGCTCGGCGATCTGCACACGTTCAGCTTGATGACGTCCCTCGTACTCTTGATCCAACTGAGGCCGAGGGAGAGTTTCGTTAGCACGACGGCATGGTGACGGTGATGATGAAGTTACCGACGCAGGGCTTCACCTAAGCACTATGACAATATGACCGATGTGGAAACTGTGGAGGGGAGCACCGCACACGACTAGATATCAACTTGTGTGTCTATGGGGTGCCCTCCTCCCCGTATATAAAGGAGGGGAGGAGGAGGCCGGCCGGCCACAAGGGGCGCGCCAAGGGGGAGGAATCCTACTCCTAGTAGGATTAGGTTTCCCCCTTTCCTAGTCCAAGTAGGAGAAGGGGGTAAGGAGGAGGAGGAGAGAAGGAAGGAGAGCCGTAACTAATCATTGGTCACATTGCTTGAAGGCTTATAGTGATGTGCATTACCGAGAGGACCCAGAGATACCTCTCCGATACTCGGAGTGAGAAATCCTAATCTTGATCTATGCCAACTCAACAAACACCATCGGAGACACCTGTAGAGCATCTTTATAATCACCCAGTTACGTTGTGATGTTTGATAGCACACTAAGTGTTCCTCCGGTATTCGGGAGTTGCATAATCTCATAGTCATAGGAAGATGTATAAGTCATGAAGAAAGCAATAGTAATAAACTAAACGATCATAGTGCTAAGCTAACGAATGGGTCATGGGTCTTGCCCATCACACCATTCTCTAATGATGTGATCCCGTTCATAAAATGACAACACATGTCTATGGCTAGGAAACTTAAACCATCTTTGATTAACAAGCTAGTCTAGTAGAGGCATACTAGGGACACTCTATTTGTCTATGTATTCACACATGTACTAAGTTTCCAGTTAATACAATTCTAGCATGAATAATAAACATTTATCATGATATAAGGAAATATAAATAACAACTTTATTATTGCCTCTAGGGCATATTTCCTTCAGTCTCCCACTTGCACTAGAGTCAGTAATCTAGATTACATAGTAATGATTCTAACACCCATGGAGTCTTGGTGCTGATCATGTTTTGCTCGTGACAGAGGCTTAGTCAACGGGTCTGCAACATTCAAATCCGTATGTATCTTGCAAATTTTCTATGTCTACAATTCTCTGCATGGAGCTACTATAGCTAATTGCCCCCACTTTCAATATGTATCCAGATTGAGACTCAGAGTCATCCGGATTCGTGTAAAAGCTTGCATCAACGTAACTCTTTACGACAAACTTTTGTCACCTCCATAACCGAGAAACATATCCTTATACCACTAAGGATAATTTTGACCGACGTCTAGTGATCCACTCCTGGATCACTATTGTACACTCTTGCCAAACTCATGGTGAGGTATACAATAGGTTTTGTACACAGCATAGCATACTTTATAGAACCTATGACTAAGGCATAGGGAATGACTTTCATGCTCTTTCTATTTTCTGCTGTGGTCGGGTTTTGAGTCTTACTCAACTTCACACCTTGCAACATAGGCAAGAACTCCTTCTTTGACTGTTCCGTTTTGAACTACTTCAAAATCTTGTCAAGGTATGTACTCATTGAAAAATCTTATCAAGCATCTTGATCTATATCTATAGATCTTGATGCTCAATATGTAAGCAGCTTCACCAAGGTCCTTCTTTGAAAAACTCCTTTCAAACACTCCTTTATGCTTTCCAGAAAATTCTACATCATTTCCGATCAACAATATGGCATTCACATATACTTATCAGAAAGGTTGTAGTGCTCCCACTCACTTTCTTGTAAATACAGGCTTCTCCAAAAGTCTGTATAAAACCATATTGCTTTGATCACACTATCAAAGCGTATATTCCAACTCTGAGATGCTTGCACCAGTCCATAATGGATCGCTGGAGCTTGCATACTTTGTTAGCACCTTTAGGATTGACAAAACCTTCTTGTTGCATCATATACAACTCTTCTTTAAGAAATCCATTAAGGAATATAGTTTGACATCCATTTGCCAGATTTCATAAAATGTGGCAATTACTAACATGATTTGGACAAACTTAAGCATCACTACGAGTGAGAAAATCTCATCATAGTCAACACCTTGAACTTGTCAAAAACTGTTTTTCGACAATTCGAGCTTTATAGATAGTAACACTACTATCAGCATCCATCTTCGTCTTGAAGATCCATTTATTCTCAATGGCTTGCCGATCATCGAGCAAGTCAACCAAAGTCCACACTTTGTTCTTCATACATGGATCACATCTCAGATTTCATGGCCTCAAGCCATTTTGCGGAATCTGGGCTCATCATCATTTCCTCATAGTTCGTAGGTTCGTCATGGCCTAGTAACATGACTTCCAGAACATGATTATCATACCACTCTGGTGTGGACCGTACTCTAGTTGACCTACGAGGTTCGGTAGTAACTTGATCTGAAGTTTCATGCTCATCATCATTAGCTTCCTCGCTAATTGGTGTAGGAATCGTTGGAACTGATTTATGTGATGAACTACTTTTCAATTCGGGAGAAGGTACAATTACCTCATCAAGTTCTGCATTCCTCCCACTCACTTCTTTGGAGAGAAACTCCTTCTCTAGAAAGGATCCATTCTTAGCAACAAAGATCTTGCCTTCGGATCTGGGATAGAAGGTGTACCTGACAGTTTCTTTTGGGTATCCCATGAAGACGCACTTCTCCAATTTGGGTTCGAGCTTATCAGGATGAAGCTTTTTCATATAAGCATCACAACCTCAAACTTTAAGAAACGACAGCTTAGGTTTCTTGCTAAACCATAGTTCATATGGTGTCGTCTCAACAGATTAGATGGTGCCCTATTTAACGTGAATGCAGCTTTCTCTAATGCATAACCCCAAAACGATAGTGGTAAAATGGTAAGAAACATCATAGATCGCACCATATCTAATAAAGTATGGTTACGACGTTCGGACACACCATTGCTCCGTGGTGTTCCAGGTGGCATGAGTTGTGAAACTATTACACGTTGTTCTTAAATGAAGGCCAAACTCGTAACTTCAAATATTCGCCTCCGCGATCAGATCGTAGAAACTTTATTTTCTTGTTATGATGATCCTTAACTTCACTCTGAATTTCTTTGAACTTTTCAAATGTTTCAGACTTGTGTTTCATTAAGTAGATATATCCATATATGCTCAAATCATCTGTGAAGGTTTAGAAAATAACGATACCCACCGCGAGCCTCAACACTCATCGGACTGTATACATCGGTATGTATTATTTCCAATAAGTTAGTGGCTCGCTCCATTGGTGCGGAGCACAGAGTCTTAGTCATCTTGCCAATGAGGCATGGTTCGCAAGCATCAAATGATTCCTAATCAAGTGATTCCAAAAGTCCATCTGCATGGAGTTTCTTCATGCGCTTTACACCAATATGACCTAAACGGCAGTGCCACAAGAATGTTGCACTGTCATTATCAACTTTGCATCTTTTGGCATCAATATTATGAATATGTGCATCACTATGATCGAGATTCAGTAAACCATTTATATTAAGTGTATGACCATAGAAGGTTTTGTTCATGTAAACAGAACAACAATTATTCTTTGACTTAAATGAATAACCGTATGGCAATAAACATGATCCAATCATATTCATGCTCAACGAGACACCAAACAGCATTTATTTTACGTTCAACACTAATCCCGAAGGTAAAGGGAGTGTGCGATGGTGATCTTATCAACCTTGGAATTACTTCCAACCCACATCGTCACCTCGCCCTCAACTAGTCTCTGTTCATTTTGTAACTCCTGTTTCAAGTTACTAATCATAGCAACTGAACCAGTATCAAATACCTAGGGGCTACTATGAACACTACTAAAGTAGACATCAATAACATTTATATCATATATGTTAAC
Source organism: Triticum aestivum (assembly GCF_018294505.1). Classification (NCBI taxonomy): domain Eukaryota; kingdom Viridiplantae; phylum Streptophyta; class Magnoliopsida; order Poales; family Poaceae; genus Triticum; species Triticum aestivum. Next base: position 445,496,112 of record NC_057801.1, on the reverse strand, counting down.
TTTGCCATCCTTCTTATCTGCCAAGTATTTGGGGCAGTTCCGCTTCCAGTGACCATTTCCTTTGCAGTAGAAGCACTTAGTTTCAGGCTTGGGTCTAGCTTTGGGCTTCTTCATGGGAGTGGCACCTTGCTTGCCATTCTTCTTGAAGTTCCCTTTCTTTCCCTTTCCCTTTTACTTGAAACTAGTGGTCTTGTCAACCATCAACACTTGATGCTTTTCTTGATTTCTACCTTCGCCGATTTCAGCATCGCGAAGAGCTCGGGAATTGTTTTACGTCATCCCTTGCATATTATAGTTCATCACTAAGTTCCAGTAACTTGATGATAGTGACTAGAGAACTCTGTCAATCACTATAATATCTGGAAGATTAACTTCCATGTGATTCAAGCAATTGTAGTACCCAGACAATCTGAGCACATGCTCACTGGTTGAGCTATTCTCCTCCATCTTGTAGGCAAAGTACTATCAGAGGTCTCATACCTCTCGACACGGGCATGAATCTAAAATACTAATTTCAACTCTTGCAACATCTAATATGCTCCTTGGCGTTCAGAACTTTTTTGATGTCCCGGTTCTAAGCCGTAAAGCATGGCGCACTAAACTATCAAGTAGTCATCATACCGATCTTGCCAAAACATTCACAACGTCTACATCTGCTCCTGCAATAGGTCTGTCACCTAACGGTGCATCAAGGACATAATACTTCTGTGTAGCAATGAGGATAATCCTCAGATCACGGACCCAGCCCGCATCATTGCTGCTATCATCTTTCAACTTATTTTTCTCTAGGAACATATCAAAAACTAAAACAGGGGAGCTATACGCGAGCTATTGATCTACAACATAGATATGCAAAATACTATCAGGTACTAAGTTCATGATAAATTAAAGTTCAATTAATCATATTACTTAAGAACTCCCACTTAGATAGACATCTCTCTAGTCATCTAAATGATCACGTGATCCATATCAACTAAACCATGTCTGATCATCACATGAGATGCAGTAGCTTTCAATGGTGAACATCACTATGTTGATCATATCTACTATATGATTCACGCTCGACCTTTCGGTCTCAGTGTTCCGAGGCAAATCTGCATATGCTAGGCTCGTCAAGTTTAACTCGAGTATTCTGCGTGTGCAAAACTGGCTTGCACCCGTTGTATGTGAACGTAGAGCTTATCACACCTGATCATCACATGGTGTCTCGGCACGACGAACTGTAGCAACGGTGCATACTCAGGGAGAACACTTATACCTTGAAATTTAGTGAGAGATCATCTTATAATGCTACCGCCGTACTAAGCAAATTAAGATGCATAAAGGATAAACATCACATGCAATCAATATAAGTGATATGATATGTCCATCATCATCTTATGCCTTTATCTCCATCTCCAAAGCACTATCATGATCACCATTGCCACCGGCTTGACACCTTGATCTCCGTCGAAGCATCATTGTCATTTTGCCAACTATTGCTACTATGACTATCGCTACCGCTTAGTGATAAAGTAAAGCAACTACATGGCGATTGCATCTCATACAATAAAGCGACAACCATATGGCTCCTGCCAGTTGCCGATAACTGTTACAAAACATGATCGACTCATACTACAATTTATATATCATCACGTCTTGACCATATCACATCACAACAAGCCCTGCAAAAACAAGTTAGGCATCCTCTACTTTGTTGTTGCAAGTTTTACGTGGCTGCTACGGCTTAGCAAGAACCGTTCTTACCTAGGCATCAAAACCACAATGATTTTTCGTCAAGCGTGTTGTTTTAACCTTCAACAAGGACCGGGCATAGTCACACTTGATTCAACTAAAGTTGGAGAAACAGACACCCACTAGCCACCTGTGTGCGAAGCACGACGGTAGAACCAGTCTCATGAACGTGGTCATGTAATGTCGGTCTGGGCCACTTCATCCAACAATACCGCCGAATCAAAGTATGACATACTGGTAAGCAGTATGACTATTATCGCCCACAACTCTTTGTTTTCTACTCGTGCATATAACATCTACGGATAGACCTGGCTCGAATGCCACTGTTGGGGAACATAGTATTTCAAAAAAAAACTACGATCACGCAAGATCTATCTAGGAGAAGCATAGCAACAAGCGGGGAGAGTGTGTCCACGTACTCTCATAGACCAAAATTGAAAGCATTTAGTAACGCGTTTGATGTAGTCGCATAAGAAGCCAAGGTTTCATTATCATTAAATTCACATGAAAAGGGAAGATGTGGAGCATTCATCCTAGAGCGACAAGTATAATCATATCTCTGGCATAAATCCCAAGCATACCAATGCAACATATGAATTTGATCCCATAAAAGTTTTCCTTTTTGAGTCAAGCGATAATCCCTAAAGTATTCGTGTTGATTCAACGTTACTCCCATTATCAAGTTGAATGGGGTCTTCTCAGGATTATCAAAGTAGTGCATAATATCTTTTACATAACGAGCATCGAGGGTTTTAGGAGGTTCCCCATCTCCATGAGTAGCAAGTACCACTAATGTTTTTGGTGTTTTGTGTTCCATATCCATAACTAAGGATAGAGAACAACTTAGAACAGAAAAATAAAAACTACTTTAGTGATAAAGCAAACAAGCACACACGAGAATATTCACCCCACGCTATTGCTCCCCAGCAACGGCGCCAGAAAAAGGTCTTGATAACCCACAAGTATAGGGGATCAATTGTAGCCTCTTTCTATATGTAAGAGTGTCGAACTCAACGAGGATCTAAAGGAAGAACAAATATTCCCTCAAGTTCTATCGTCCACCGATACAACTCTATGCACGCTTGATGTTTGCTTTAACGGAAACAAGTATGAAACTATTTGGCAAGAATAAATCTATGAGTACTTTGCAGGAATAAAACTATGAATAAATTGCAAGGCAATAAAAGTGGATATCTTTTGTCAACAAGAAAGTCATTTGTTCCTAGGCAATCGATAACAAGTATCGGTAATCATTCTTGCAACTTAATATGAGGGAGAGGCATGAGCTAACATACTTTCTCTACTTGGATCATATGCACATATGATTTGAACTCTTGCAAGCATCCGCAACTACTAAAGATCATTAAGGTTGTGAAACCCAACCATAGCATTAAGCATCAAGTCCTCTTTACTCCCATAAGTCATACCCCACTTACTCGGGTTTAAGTTTCTGTCACTCTCGCAACCCACCGTAAGCGAACCATGAACATATTGCAACACCCTACAGAGGGTCCCTCACGTTTGCGAGAGAACGGAGGGCACGGTAAGACAACACCATAAATAAAATATACAATCATACCAACCAAGATCACGATTAACCCATAGGACAAAACCGATCTACTCAAACATCATAAGATAACCATAGATCATTGGGAAATAATATATGGAGTTGAGCACCATGTTTAAGTAGAGATTACAGCGGGGGGAAGAGGTGTTACACCGCTGCATAGAGGGGGAGAAAGTTGGTGTTGACGGTAGCAAGATTGTTGATGTAGATCACCGTCCTGATCGTTGCCCCCGGTGGCACTCCGGCGCCACTAGAAGCGAGGGGGAGAGAGCCCCCCCTCCTTCTTCTTCTTCCTTGGCCTCCCCCCTAGATGGGAGGAGGGTTCCCCCTCTTGTCCATGGCCTCCATGGGGCAGAGGGGCGAGAGCCCCTCCGAGATTGGATCTCCCTCTCTATTCTCTTATGTTTCGCGTTCCCCAAATCTTGCCGAAAACTGTTTCTTATATTCCCAGAGATCCGTAACTCCGATTGCGCTGAGATTTTAACACGATTTTTTCCCGGATATAAGATTCCTTGTGCCGGAAGTAGAGGTCCAACCGACGTACGAGGTGGGCACAACCCACCACCTCGCGCCAGGGGCCTCTGGTGCACCCTGGTGTCTTGTGCCCTATGTGGGCCTCCGTTTGCGGTGATTCCAACTCTCAAAAATCACATATATTCCAAAATAATTCTCTGTGAAATTTTATTGCATTTGGACTTTGTTTGATATGGATACTCTGCGATACAAAAAAACATGCAGAAAACAGGAACTGGCACTGGGCACTAGATTAATAGGTTAGTCCAATAAATCATATACAAAGTTGCCAAAAGTATGTAAAACTTGTATAATATTGGCATGAAACAATCAAAATTTATAGATACGACGGAGACGTATCAACCCCTAATGGACCTAAATTCAATTAGGATTTTTTATTATTAATTTAACATCTCTGCAAAATAAGAGGCCCAACTGTTGTGCAGGCCGTTAACATGCCGAGAGACAAAATGGGCTAGGACTTGGCCCATTTACTGAATTTGGCCTCCCCTAGCTTCTCCAAGAAGCTAGGGGCGCCACCTCCTATGGGGCCACATAGGCCCAATATCCTTCCACCACTTGGTCTTTTAAATCCTGTTGATATTTAATTAAATATAAAAGCATCCTAATCATTATTATAGTATTTTATTATTAGTTTAACATCTCCGCAAAACATTTTCCACCAATATATTAATTTCCGGTATTACCCGGCAAACACAGAAACCCTTTCGGTAACCTTGGAACGCTTTCGGTTTCTCTCGAAACTATTTATAATATTAATGAAACTATTTCATAAATATTTCCTAATAAATCTTGCTCCACTAATACTCAACGGATCATGATTACCTTAATCTTGTGACCAAGTAGGTTCGGTAAAACATAGACATGAACAAACTTCTTTGATTCAATGATCGATAGCGGAACCCTGGACATCCATGTCAATCCCTATGAGTACACAAATGGCATTCGAGTGAACGTTTGGTCATCATGTATTGTTCCCTTTGCTTCATGATACCTTAGAGAACCCGAGGTGGGATATATTGGTATCCTCTTGAGGTATTCTCATGCTCACTATACCGGTCTCCTCGATACTGGTTTTTATTCTTCTTTCTAGATGACATGTTCCGACATCCCCGTGACCTAGTCACCCATGTCTGGTCAGACGATGATGGATGCCGCCACACCGAGAGGGCCCTAGGAATATCTCTCCATCGTCGGAGGAGCAAATACTACTCTTGAGCCTAGCCCCTTGTCAAACTTTTCAATGAATCTACAAGTTGTCTTTATGATCACCGTGTTACAGATGATGTTGGAGCAACCCCAAAGTCCACCGTTCGGTAAGAAGTGATTACAATGCTCTCATGGTCTAAGGAATTGAATCACACGTTAACTCTCCGTGTTATAACAATTGACGTACGACGATTGTATCTCAAAGTATAACAAACAAGTCTGGGTTGATTCAATATGATTATTTTCTAACGTCATATTAAAGTATTTTTAGGACTATCGTTACACTTAACGATATCCTAAGATCCGGAGAACATGATCACCAACAACACTTGAGCTTGTCTTATAGGCGAGACTAGGAATCATATTTTATTGTTTATCATTCCACATGTGCATATAAGTTTTTCGATGAATTGCATATTCCAGTATCAAAGTTGTTATAGCATAGAATATAAACTCTTTATTATAAACATGGAAATATAATATTATCGCCTCCAGGGCATATTCCTAACATACATAAGGCAATTCCGATTAAATATTTTGGAATACTGATTCATTATTGGCATCTCACTAACTGAGAGTGGAAACATTTCAAAGATCGCTTAGAGAAGTGGTTCATTATTTGGAAGGGCAAGTTTCTCTTCGTTGTAGCATGCTGGTTTTCATCAATTTTGTTCTCACAAACATGACTCTCTACATGCTCTCATTTTTCCAACTTCCAAAAGCGGTCATGCAAAGGCCAATTTATTTTAGATCTAGATTCTTTCGACAAGGAGATGGTGAAAATAAAATAAAATGGGCTAACCAAGGAAGCATGGTTTGTCGCGAAAGACCAGGTAGGTTTAGGTATTCTGGACTTCCAGGTCAAGAATGATGCCAAATTAGTAAATGGTTGTTCAAATTACTTACCGGGGATCGTGTTTGGCAAACCCTCTTACGCAATAAGTATCTAGGTCAAAATATGTGTCTCAAGCATACTGGAAACCTGGAGATTAAAAAAATGGCAGGTCTGATGGTGTCATAGGAACATCTTTGCCAGTTTAGATCATTCGTGATAAAGCACAACCCTGAGATACCTGACGGTGCAGAAAACTGCCAGATCCCTCGGTACGGGTCCAAGCACAATTGGAAGTCCCGGGTCGGAGGTCGCATGGGGTTTTACCCAGGTTTGGTCCTCCGGAGAGTAACCCTACATGTTGCTTACTTTTTCTATACATGATGGGAGGTATACCTCGTGCGAGGGGTTATGATGATGTATGATATTGCTACCAAGGTTTTTTCTATGTGAGTAAAGACGGGTATGAGAGCCCTCTAGCCTCCCCTTATATAGATGGTGGAGGCTAGGATTTAACAGGAGGAGAGATGCGATCTAGGTAGCCTCCGCCTTTGCTTGAGAGGCAAGATGTCACCAGATCTTGTGGGCCCCTTGGGAGACCTCTTATCGGGCTCTCCTCGATGAGCCACCCCCGGTGTATGACACTGTCAATACCTTTCTAGGAGAACAAGTGGCTAGGAAACACCACTTTTCAGGAACAGTATCCACCGATGTACCACATTGTCGCAATAAGAATGATATTCTTGCGCAAGTGCTCGACCCTTCTACACCAAATGTATCTTCTAGGTGGGATTGATTGGCTCATGTCTTCTGTCATGGCAACATCTTCTTTATCGTGGATTCGATTAATCTCACACAAGGATGTGATGTGTTTCACTGGAATCTAACTAGAAATGTGTCCTTTATAGTTGACTCTATGTATCGTGCACTTTCGCATGCAGAGTTCTAGTGGACAACAATAACAAAAGGAAATCAAAGATACCACTAGAAGTTAAGATTTTTCATGTTGTATCTTCGTAGGGAGTTGTGTTAACTAAAGGCAACGTCATTCATCGCAAGTGTCAAGGAAGCAAGAAGTGTAGTTTTTGTACTCACAATGAGACAATCAACACCTCTTCTTTAAATACAAGTCTGTGTTGGGGATCGTAGCAGAAATTCAAAATTTTCCTACGTGTCACCAAGATCTATCTAAGGAGAAACCAGCAACGAGGGGAAGGAGAGTGCATCTACATACCCTTGTAGATCGCTAAGCGGAAGCGTTCAAGAGAACGGGGTTGAAGGAGTCATACTTGTCGTGATCCAAATCACCGGAGATCCTAGTGCCGAACGGATGGCACCTCCGCGTTCAACACACGTACAGCCCGATGACGTCTCCCATGCCTTGATCCAGCAAGGTGAGAGGGAGAGGTTGAGGAAGACTCCATCCAGCAGCAGCATAACGGCGTGGTGGTGATAGAGGAGCGTGGTAGTCCAGCAGGGCTTCGCCAAGCTCCACGAGATATGAGGAGAAAGAGAGGTAGGGCTGCGCCAACAGGAGAAGAAACTCATGTGTTGGGCTGCTCCTATGCCTCCACTATATATAGGGGGAGAGGGGGCTGCGCCCCCACCTAGGTTTCCACCCCTAGGGGGCGGCGGCCAGCCCTAGATCCCATCTAGGGGGCGGCCAAGGGGTGGAGAGGGGGAAACTTGCCCCCCAAGCAAGGTGGGGCGCCCCCTCCCAAAACCCTAGGCGCCTTGGGCCCTTGTGGGGGGGCGCACCAGCCCACCTGGGGCTGGTCCCCTCCCACACTTGGCCCATGCAGCCCTCCGGGGCCGGTGGCCCCACTTGGTGGACCCCCGGGACCCTCCCGGTGGTCCCGGTACGTTACGATGATGTCTTACCGAGTGGGCCCAGAGATACCTCTCCGTTTACACGGAGTGACAAATCCCAGTCTCGATTCGTGCCAGCCCAACAGACACTTTCGGAGACACATGTAGTGCACCTTTATAGCCACCCAGTTACGTTGTGACATTTGGTACACCCAAAGCATTCCTACGGTATCCGGGAGTTGCACAATCTCATGGTCTAAGGAAATGATACTTGACATTAGAAAAGCTTTAGCATACGAACTACACGATCTTTGTGCTAGGCTTAGGATTGGGTCTTGTCCATCACATCATTCTTCTAATGATGTGATCCCGTTATCAACGACATCCAATGTCCATGGTTAGGAAACCGTAACCATCTGTTGATCAACGAGCTAGTCAACAGAGGCTTACTAGGGACATGGTGTTGTCTATGTATCCACACATGTATCTGAGTTTCCTATCAATACAATTATAGCATGGATAATAAACGATTATCATGAACAAGGAAATATAATAATAATAACCCATTTATTATTGCCTCTAGGGCATATTTCCAACAGTCTCCCACTTGCACTAGAGTCAATAATCTAGTTCACATCGCCATGTGATTAACACTCACAGGTCACATCGTCATGTGACCAACATCCAAAGAGTTTACTAGTGTCGCTAAACTAGTTCACATCATCATGTGATTAAGACTCAATGAGTTCTGGGGTTTGATCATGTTTTGCTTGTGAGAGAGGTTTTAGTCAATGAGTCTGCAACATTCATATTTGTATGTACTTCGCAATTCTCTATGTCATATTGTAAATGCTGCTTCCACGCTCTACTTGGAGCTATTCCAAATGGTTGCTCCACTATACGTATCCGTTTTGCTACTCAGAGTCATTCGGAAAGGTGTTAAAGCTTGCATCGACGTAACCCTTTACGCCGAACTCTTTATCACCTCCATAATTGAGAAACATGTCCTTATTTACTCCAAGGACAATTTTTTGACCGATGTCCAATGATCCCCATTCCTGGATCATTCTTGTACCCCTTGACTGACTCATGGCAAGGCACACTTCCGGTGTGGTACACAGCATAGCATACTATAGAGCCTACGTCTGAAGCATAGGGGACGACCTTCGTCCTTTCTCTCTCTTCTGCCGTGGTCGAGCTTTAAGTCTTAACTTCATACCTTACAACTCAGCCAAGAACTCCTTCTTTGACTGATCCATCTTGAACACCTTCAAGATCATGTCAAGGTATATGCCCATTTGAAAGCACCATTAAGCGTTTTTGATCTATCCTTATAGATCTTGATGCTCAATGTTCAAGTAGCTTAATCCGGGTTTTCCCTTGAAAAACACTTTTCAAATAACCCTATATGCTTTCTAGAAATTCTACATCATTTCTGATCAACAATATGTTTACAACATATACTCATCAGAAATTCTATAGTGCTCCCACTCACTTCTTTGGAAATACAAGTTTCTCATAAACTTTGTATAAACCCAAAATCTTTGATCATCTTATCAAAGTACATATTCCAACTCCAAGATGCTTACTCTAGTCCTTAGAAAGATCGCTGGAGCTAGCATACCTTTTAGCATCCTTAGGATCGACAAAACCTTTCTGATTGTATCACATACAACCTTTCCTTACGAAAACTGGTAAGGAAACTTGTTTTGACATCCATCTGCCAGATTTCATAAATGCAGCTTGTGCTAACATGATTCTGACGGACTTCAAGCATCGCTACAGATGAGAAAATCTCATCGTAGTCAACTCCTTGAACTTGTGAAAAACTCTTCGCCACAAGTCGAGCTTCATAGACGGCGACGTTACCGTCCACGTCCGTCTTCTTCTTAAAGATCCATTTATCTCAATGGCTTGCCGATCATCGGGCAAGTCCACCAAAGTCCATGCTTTGTTATGATACATGGATCCTATCTCGGATTTCAGGGCTTCTAACCATTTGTCGGAATATGGGCCCACCATAGCTTCTCCATAGCTCATAGGTTCATTGTTTTCTAGCAACATGACCTTCAAGACAGGATCACCGTACCAGTCTGAAGCAGTACGCGTCCTTGTCGCCCTACGAGGTTCGGTAGTGACTTGATCTAAAGCTTCATGATCACTATCATAAGCTTCCACTTCAATTGGTGTAGGTGCCACAGGAACAACTTCCTGTGCCCTGCTACACACTTGTTGAAGTGACGGTTCAATAACCTCATCAAGTCTCCACTATCCTCCCACTCAATTCTCGAGACAAACCTTTCCTCGAGAAAGGACCCGATTCAAGAAACAATCCCTATTGCTTTTGGATCTGAATTAGGAGGTATACCCAACTGTTTTGGGGGTCCTATGAAGATGCATTTTATCTGCTTTGGGTTCGAGCTTATCAACCTGAAACTTTTTCACATAAGCGTCGCAGCCCCAAACCTTTAAGAAACGACAACTTAGGTTTCTCCACACCACAGTTCAAACGGTGTCGTCTCAACGGAATTACGTGGTGCCCTATTTAAAGTGAGTGTGGTTGTCTCTAATGCCTAACCCATGAACGATAGTGGTAATTCGATAAGAGACATCATGGCATGCACCATATCCAATAGGGTGCAACTATGATGTTCGGACACACCATCACACTATGGTGTTCCAGGCAGTATTGGTTGTGAAACAATTTCCACAATGTCTTAATTGTGTGCCAAAACTCGTAACTCAGATATTCATCTCTATGATCATATCATAGACATTTTATCCTCTTGTCACGAAGATCTTAAACTTCACTCTGAAATTACTTGAACCATTCAATAATTCAGACTTGTGTTTCATCAAGTAAATATACAACATCTACTTGAATCATCTGTGAAGTAAGAACATAACGATATTCACTGCATGCCTCAGCACTCATTGGACTGCACACATCAAAATGTGTTACTTCCAACAAGTTGCTATCTTGTTCCATTTTACTGAAAACAAGGCTTTTCAGTCATCTTGCCCATGTGGTATGATTTGCATATCTCAAGTGATTCAAAATCAAGTGAGTCCAAACGATCCATCTGCATGGAGTTTCTTCATGCGTATACACCAATAGACATGGTTTGCATGTCTCAAACTTTTCAAAAACGAGTGAGTCCAAAGATCCATCAACATGGAGCTTCTTCATGCGTATTATACCAATATGACTTACATGGCAGTGCCACAAGTAAGTGGTACTATCATTACTATCTTATATCTTTTGGCATGAAAATGTGTATCACTACGATCGAGATTCAATAAACCATTCCTTTAGTTGCAAGACCATTGAAGGTATTATTCAAATAAATAGAGTAACCATTATTCTCCTTAAATGAATAACCGTATTGCGATAGACATAATCCAATCATGTCTATGCTCAACGCAAACACCAAATGACAATTATTCAGGTTTAATACTAATCTTGATGGTAGAGGGAGCGGGCGATGTTTGATCACATCAACCTTGGAAAGACTTCCAACACACATCGTCATCTCACCTTTAGCTAGTCTCCGTTTATTCCGTAGCTCTTTATTTCAAGTTACTAACACTTAGCAACCGAACCGGTATCTAATACCCTGGTGCTACTAGGAGTACTGGTAAAGTACACATTAACACAATGTATATCCAATATACTTCTATCGACCTTGCCAGCCTTCTCATCTACCAAGTATCTAGGGTAATTCTGCTCCAGTGGTTGTTCCCCTTATTACAGAAGCACTCAGTCTCGGGTTAAGGTTCAACCTTGGGTTTCTTCACTGGAGCAGCAGCTGATTTGCCGTTTCATGAAGTATCCCTTCTTGCCCTTGCCCTTCTTGAAACTAGTGGTTTCACCAACCATCAACAATTGATGCTCCTTCTTGATTTCTACTTTCGCGGTGTCAGATATCGCGAATATCTCAAGGATCATCATATCTATCCCTGATAGGTTATAGTTCATCACGAAGCTCTAGCAGCTTGGTGGCAATGACTTTGGAGAAACATCACTATCTCATCTGGAAGATCAACTCCCACTCGATTCAAGTGATTGTTGCACTCAGACAATCTGAGCACAAGCTCAACGATTGAGCTTTTCTCCCTTAGTTTGCAGGCTAAGAAAATCGTCGGAGGTCTTATACCTCTTGACGTGGGCACGAGCCTGAAATCCCAATTTCAGCCCTCGAAACATCTCATATGTTCTGCGACGTTTCGAAAATGTCTTTGGTGCCTACTATCACGTAGTTATCAAAACGTGTATGTCCGATGTTCGCAACATCCACAGACGACGTTTGGGGTTCAGCACACTGAGCGGTGCATTAAGGACATAAGCTTTCTACTGTCCGCATAATCGCTACTTTCAACTTTCAACTATATTTTCTCTAGGAACATATCTAAACAGTGGAACTAAAGCGCGAGCTTACGACATAATTTGCAAAGGTCTTTTGACTATGTTCAGGATAATTAAGTTCATCTTATGAACTCCCACTCAGATAGACATCCCTCTAGTCATCTAAGTGATTACATGATCCGAGTCAACTAGGCCGTGTCCGATCATCACGTGAGACGGACTAGTCATCATCGGTGAACATCTTCAAGTTGATTGTATCTACTATACGACTCATGCTCGACCTTTCGGTCTCTTGTGTTCCGAGGCCATGTCTGTACATGCTAGGCTCGTCAAGTTAACCTAAGTGTTTCGCGTGTGTAAATCTGGCTTACACCCGTTGTATGTGAACGTAAGAATCTATCACACCCGATCATCACGTGGTGCTTCGAAACGACGAACTTTCGCAACGGTGCACAGTTAGGGGGAACACTTTCTTGAAATTTTAATGAGGGATCATCTTATTTACTACCGTCGTTCTAAGCAAATAAGATGCATAAACATGATAAACATCACATGCAATCAAATAGTGACATGATATGGCCAATATCATTTTGCTCCTTTTGATCTCCATCTTCGGGGCTCCATGATCATCATCGTCACCGGCATGACACCATGATCTCCATCATCATGATCTCCATCATCGTGTCTTCATGAAGTTGTCTCGCCAACTATTACTTCTACTACTATGGCTACCGGTTAGCAATAAAGTAAAGTAATTACATGGCGTTGTTCAATGACACGCAGGTCATACAATAAATAAAGACAACTCCTATGGCTCCTGCCGGTTGTCATACTCATCGACATGCAAGTCGTGATTCCTATTACAAGAACATGATCAATCTCATACATCACATATCATTCATCACATTCTTCTTGGCCATATCACATCACATAGCATACCCTGCAAAAACAAGTTAGACGTCCTCTAATTGTTGTTTGCATGTTTTACGTGGCTGCTATGGGTTTCTAGCAAGAACGTTTCTTACCTACGCAAAACCACAACGTGATATGCCAATTGCTATTTACCCTTCATAAGGACCCTTTTCATCGAATCCGTTCCGACTAAAGTGGGAGAGACTGGCACCCGCTAGCCACCTTATGCACCAAGTGCATGTTAGTCGGTGGAACCTATCTCGCGTAAGTGTACGTGTAAGGTCGGTCTGGGCCACTTCATCCCACAATACCGTCGAAACAAGATTGGACTAGTAACAGTAAGCATATTGAACAAAATCAACGCCCACAACTACTTTGTGTTCTACTCGTGCAAAGAATCTACGCAATAGACCTAGCTCATGATGCCACTGTTGGGGAACGTAGCAGAAATTCAAAATTTTCCTACGTGTCACCAAGATCTATCTATGGAGAAACCAGCAACGAGGGGAAGGAGAGTGCATCTACATACCCTTGTAGATCGCTAAGCGGAAGCATTCAAGAGAACGGGGTTGAAGGAGTCGTACTCGTCATGATCCAAATCACCGGAGATCCTAGTGCCGAACGGACGGCACCTCCGTGTTCAACACACGTACAGCCCGATGACGTCTCCCATGCCTTGATCCAGCAAGGTGAGAGGGAGAGGTTGAGGAAGACTCCATCCAGCAGCAGCACAACGGCGTGGTGGTGATGGAGGAGCGTGGTAGTCCAGCAGGGCTTCGCCAAGCTCCGCGAGATATGAGGAGAAAGAGAGGTAGGGCTGCGCCAACAGGAGAAGAAACTCATGTGTTAGGCTGCTCCTATGCCTCCACTATATATAGGGGGAGAGGGGGCTGCGCCCCACCTAGGTTTCCACCCCTAGGGGGCGGCGGCCAGCCCTAGATCCCATCTAGGGGGCGGCTAAGGGGTGGAGAGGGGGAAACTTGCCCCCCAAGCAAGGTGGGGCGCCCCCTCCCAAAACCCTAGGCGCCTTGGGCCCTTGTGGGAGGGGCGCACCAGCCCACCTGGGGCTGGTCCCCTCCCACACTTGGCCCATGCAGCCCTCCGGGGCCGGTGGCCCCACTTGGTGGACCCCCGGGACCCTCCCGGTGGTCCCGGTACGTTACCGATAAAACCCGAAACTTTTCCGGTGACCAAAACAGGACTTCCCATATATAAATCTTCACCTCCGAACCATTCCGGAACTCCTCGTGACGTCCGGGATCTCATCCGGGACTCCGAACAACATTCGGTAACTACATACAAACTTCCTTTATAACCCTAGCATCATCGAACCTGAAGTGTGTAGATCCTATGGGTTCGGGAACCATGCAGACATGACCGAGACGTTCTCCGGTCAATAACCAACAGCGGGATCTGGATACCCATGTTGGCTCCCACATGTGCCATGATGATCTCATCGGATGAACCACGATGTCGAGGATTCAATCAATCCCGTATTCAATTCCCTTTGTCTGGCGGTATTGTACTTGCCCGAGATTCGATCGTCGGTATGCCGATACCTTGTTCAATCTCGTTACCGGCAAGTCCCTTTACTCGTTCCGTAACACATCATCCCGTGATCAACCCCTTGGTCACATTGTGCACATTATGATGATGTCCTACCGAGTGGGCCCAGAGATACCTCTCCGATCACACGGAGTGACAAATCCCAGTCTCGATTCGTGCCAACCCAACAGACACTTTCGGAGATACCTGTAGTGCACCTTTATAGCCACCCAGTTACGTTGTGACGTTTGGTACACCCAAAGCATTCCTACGGTATCCGGGAGTTGCACAATCTCATGGTCTATGGAAATGATACTTGACATTAGAAAAGCTTTAGCATACGAACTACACGATCTTTGTGCTAGGCTTAGGATTGGGTCTTGTCCATCACATCATTCTGCTAATGATGTGATCCCGTTATCAACGACATCCAATGTCCATGGTTAGGAAACCATAACCATCTATTGATCAACGAGCTAGTCAACAGAGGCTTACTAGGGACATGGTGTTGTTTATGTATCCACACATGTATCTGAGTTTCCTATCAATACAATTATAGCATGGATAATAAACGATTATCATGAACAAGGAAATATAATAATAATAATAACCAATTTATTATTGCCTCTAGGGCATATTTTCAATAGTCTGCACATCCTACATGGCGAGTCATCCCCCCACAAGTATTGCCAATATGTGGTGTCACTGCTTAGATTTAATATCAATAAGGTTTAGTACGTTAATAACGATGAGAGCACATGTCTTACTATGCTCGCTTTTGGCAAAGTAGTAATCATTTTGTTTTTAATGCCAAAATCTCCTCTCATGCAGGTTATCTATCGCTATACACACAGACATCGTATGTGGTCTATGTTGCACCGAACAAAGTATCAACCATTGTTCAAGGTGGTGTGCATGCGGTTTGATCGGATGGCCAAAGTGGTTTTTACCCAACTGACAACACAATCTTCAGATTGATCGACCACCTCATTCTTCAGTCCCATATGACTTTGTTGCTAATATGTCAATTTTTTTTTACTATGTCGGACTATTAGTTTTGGTTCTGTGTATCTTAATTATGCAGAAGTCAAGTTTCAGTCATCATGTCTTGTAGATGCTTGATGCTACCTATAAAATATTTTTTGATTGGTTTCTCAAGAAAAAGAAAGTTATTTTTTTTGTCTTTATCAAAAAGTAGCTCAACACTTTTTTTTGGAAATGGCGGTATACCCCCGGCCTCTGCATCATGATGATGCATGCGGCCCTTTTATTAAATATCTAGAAAGTAGCAACACAAAAGTCTTACAGCTCGCAAACAGAGCAGAAAACAAAACACAAAGGACTGAAAAAGTGAAGCGGACAAAGACAACCGGTATGTTGATAATAAGGACAAGCTCTCTAGACTCCTATCCTGTTATGTGTATGCCATCCGAACC
This sequence comes from Triticum aestivum, assembly GCF_018294505.1. Lineage (NCBI taxonomy): Eukaryota > Viridiplantae > Streptophyta > Magnoliopsida > Poales > Poaceae > Triticum > Triticum aestivum. Next base: position 445,480,168 of record NC_057801.1, on the reverse strand, counting down.
GGTTGAATATAACTCGAGCCACCATCTCCCATTGGTTGCACCCAGTAACCAAAGGCTCCCTGGAGTCCGTAGGAGTGAGTAAGGACCACGTACGGATCCAAGCAGTAGCTCTGAAGATAACCTGCAAAAAAGTTAAGTTGTGTTGTCTGTTAAAAATCATATCATTTCTGCAGTTCCATATAGCCCATAATAGCGCACATATTCCAATCCGAATACGAGCTGCCGTGATCTGTTCAACCCTAGCTAACCACGTCCCAAACAAAGATGCGATATCTATTGGAGGAGTGATATTAAAAGCAATATGAATCGTTCTCCAAAGTAACTTGGCAAGTGGGCATTCGATAAATAAATGTTGTATTGTCTCATCCTTAGTGCAAAAGCAACACCGCGAGTTACCTACCCATCGCCTCTTAAGTAAGTTGTCCTTTGTGAGTATTACTTGCTTGTGGACAAACCACATGAAAATTTTAATCCGCAAAGGAACCTTAACCTTCCATATATGAATTGACCTTGGGATGGGTCCGGAATTAATCAGATCCGTATAAAAAGATTTCACCGTAAATATCCTATTTTTAGTTAACTTCCAATGTGTGGAGTCCGGCACCTCGGAGAGTTGAACTTCAATCAATCTCCGAACCAGGTGCATCCAGGCTGTCCATCTCTCACCCACTAACGTACGTCTGAACTGGATGTTCAAGGGAATAGTTTGAAGGACGATACCTACGTAATCTTCCTTACGTTGCACAATATTGTAAAGGGTAGGATATTGTAAGGCCAGAGGTGTCTCTCCTAGCCACGTATCCTCCCAAAATCTTGTTGACATCCCGTTGCCAATCAAGAATTTGACCCTACGAAAGAACATATCCTTTGTTCTCATAAGTCCCTTCCAGAACGGTGAATCAGTTGGTCTGATGGTTACCTGGGCAAGCGTTTTGGAGTGCAAATATTTATTGCGCAGGATTTGAGCCCACATGCCCTCCGGCTCTGTCTCTAACCTGTACAACCATTTGCTCATAGGGCATTTATTCTTAATTTCCAAGTACTCAATGCCGAGGCCCCCTTGGTCTTTAGGTCGACAAAGGATATCCCATCTGGCGAGACGGTATTTCCTCTTGGCCTCATCAGACTGCCAAAAGAAACGAGATCGAAAGAAATCAAGTCGCTTTCGGACTCCTTTCGGAATTTCGAAGAACGAAAGTAAAAACATTGGCATGCTAGTCAATACTGAGTTAATCAAAAGTAGTCGACCTCCATATGACATCAACTTGCCCTTCCAGCAGCTGAGTTTTTTTTTTTCAATTCGTTCTTCAATACACTTCCATTCCTTATTGGATAGTTTACGGTGATGAATCGGAATACCCAAGTAACTGAATGGTAAAGCACCTAATTCGCGTCCAAACAATTGTCTGTAAGTATGTTCCTCGTCTTTGGCTTTCCCAAAACAGAACACTTCGCTCTTATGAAAATTGATTTTTAATCCAGACAATTGTTCGAATAAACATAAGATAAGTTTCATGTTACGTGCTTTAGCCATGTCATGTTCCATGAAAATAATAGTGTCATCAGCATATTGTAGAATGGACACACACCCCCCATCGACCAGATGAGGAACTAGACCCTCTACATGGCCATGGTGCTTGGCCCTACCAATAATGACGGCTAGCCTATCTGCCACAATATTGAACAGAAGAGGTGACATGGAATCCCCTTGTCGCAACCCCTTGCGCGTCTGGAAGTAGTGACCGATATCATCGTTCACCTTAATTCCGACACTACCTTTCTGGACTTGAGTATCCACCTGGTTCCTCCAGGTTTCACTAAAACCCTTCATACGCATTGCCTGCTGAAGAAAAGGCCATTTGACTTTATCATAAGCCTTCTCAAAATCCACTTTTAAGATAACCCCATCTAGTTTCTTCGAGTGAATTTCGTGAAGCGTTTCATGTAGGACAACCACTCCTTCGAGTATGTGTCGTCCAGGCATGAAAGCTGTCTGACTAGGCTGAACCACTGAGTGAGCAATTTGTGTCAATATATTGGTTCCTACCTTTGTGAAGATTTTAAAACTCACATTCAGCAGGCAAATGAGCCGGAATTGTTCTATCCGGACCGCCTCATTCTTCTTCGGTAATAACGTTATCGTACCAAAGTTGAGGTGAAACAACTCCAAATGGCCATCGAAAAAATCGTGAAACATAGGCATAAGATCATCTTTAATGATATGCCAACATTTCTTATAGAATTCAGCTGGAAACCCATCTGGTCCCGGTGCTTTATTCGGCTTCATCTGAGTAATGGCCAGATGAATTTCTTTTTCAGTAAACAGTGCAGAGAGAACATCGTTCTCCGCTGCCTGTAATTGAGGTATATCATCAATCACAGACTCATCAAGAGACACCGTCGAAGTATTTGGAGGACCAAAAAGGCCTTTATAATAGTTAGAAATATATGCTTTCAGATTCTCATGCCCCACTATTGTTCCCTCGTCCTGTTCAAGTTGTATGATCTTCTTCTTCCTATGTTTACCATTTGCAACCATATGGAAGAACTGTGTGTTGTCGTCCCCTTGGACAACCTTAAGCGTTTTCGCACGCAACGCCCACTTGAGTTCCTCCTCTCTCAAGAGAGCACGAAGGCCTTGCTCAGCCTCGGACTTGGTTCGATGCTCATTAACAGAAAGAAGCGTGGTATCAACCTTTACACCTAGTGTCTCAATGAGTTGAGTTAGACGTTTTTTTTCTGTTTATAAATCCCACTCTCATTTCTGACCCATCCTCTCAGAAATTGTGAGAGATGTCTAATCTTATTCTGCCATCTCTCGACAGATACGCGGAAGTAGCTCAACACTTAATAATAACCTACTTACAAAGACAAACCAGCGTGTCGTGGCATCATCTCATCTTCCCCAACAAAACAAAAACCATTTAATCCTATGATGCCAGATCGGAGTAAGACCATTTGACCATGCAAAACGTAAAGAACTGCCAAGTTTGGAATTTCCTCGGGCTGCCGTTAGTGCATTGACTCGTTTGTCGTACACTATACAGCGCGAGTGATACGCGGCTCATTCTGCGTAAAAATAAGGTGAAGAAAGAGGAGCTCCCGGTAAGAAGCCAAGCCCGTGGCCGTCCCGAGGAGAGGTCAAACAAGATTCTCCGGCCGTGTCTTCGATAATGAATTACTCCTACGTACTATCACTGGCACCCTCCAGCACCACAGATTCTCTCAGCCCAGTGCCTGGCCACGAGCAGTTGGTGAATTGGCATCGGCAAAGCTTAACAAAATCTGGCACCGATTTTTTGAGTTAAGCCCAGACTGAGATAATAATCCACCTTTGCACGGGGGTGTGCTGTGCATGCATGCACAACACTTGTAGCTAGTGCATCGATTCAGCATTTGTCCTTTTGTTCTTATTTTGAAAACGATTCAGCATTTCTTCCCAAACATTTCCGACGCAGCAGCTTGACAGCACTAGGTAGCCTCCCTAGTTGGCTGTATATAAAGCCACGAGAAACAGAGCCACGAGGCAAGGGACCTCTCACCCCTCCCGTTTCCCTTCCCTACCTCGGTTCAAATCACCCACGCCGCCTCAAACTCGAGCTCGAGCCCGTCGGAGAAGCTCCTCCTCGCCCACCGTCGCTCTGACCGATCCATCGTCATGTCTCCCGTGGTAGTCGACCCATCCAGGGCCTCGGCGTGGGGTCTTTGATCCGAGCGACGCCGGCACAGACGATCGACGGCGCGCCTCCCCTTCACCGCAGGTAAGAAAGACTGCTGCTCCTACCTGATCTGATGAAGCTCAAACTGTTCTGTTCTTGTGAGCCGTGAACTTGGTGCTTCTAGTCGCCGCCGATCGCCGTGGCCAGAACCAGATGCGCTTGCTTGCTAGTTCTTGCTGATATTCCATTTCCTTCTTGTTACCGAAGCTGAGGCGCGCTGGAGTCCTTTAGCCCCAAACATCAATCACTTGGCAATCGCATGGTGGTAAATTCACAGCCGTGAAAACACCAGCCAGGTACTAGCATGAGACATGACACATTTGACTAAGATTCCCAGCACCATGGCTGCCAAAAACTCCAAAGGGCGATGTAACTTGCTGCTATTTTCACATGCAACAAAGCGAGAGACGCACATGCGGCTCTTAAATGCCCAGTAGGAGTACAGCAGTACTAACTGAAGTTGGAGTAGAGGTTGTCGAGTAGCTAGGCCAAGCACATTGGTATCGTTATTTCATGCAGCCGCGGAGGGAAAAGAAAACAAACAAATGGGCGATGTGCCTCCGCAAGTGTGATATCCTCGGAGATCTAGCCACTGATCTGAAACGATGGCAGGGCTGCTGCACACACCCATGCACGCAGAGGAGAGGAGTCAGGAAACCTCGGCTCGGTAGCGCTGACACGAGCTATGCGGTGATCCACGGTGTGAGCGTTAAAACTCTTCTCTTCTCGTCGTCAAGAGTATATATACTGCCATATGCATGGATGCATTTCTGTCCTCTTTCGATCTTCATCGCTAGGGAATGGTCGAGTTCATCTCTAGGGATCAGGGAATGGTTGAGTTCCCGGGTGTTTGACCTCGAGTGCTCATGCTTGCGTAGCCAGTAGCCTCGCCTATTTCCTATGCCGCCAACGCCTAGCAGAATCTTTCCGTCTCTTTCATGATGGCAATAGGCCAACGCGTATACGCGGATATACTCTACCCCCAGACCATTAAGAATTCTTGAGATGGAACTTTATAACTACTATGCCTTTTTCCAAAGGAAATATATATATACAAGAGTAGTAGTATAGATGTGTGTGCGCATTGCTTTCAGACAAACCACACCCATAAAAATAGGATACCCTGAACTGAAGGAGCTTGTCAGGAGTAGGTGCCAAATATCCAGTCCATTGCTGACATCACAAGACTTTAGGACGGCAAAGCTATGAAATTTTCGGACGGCGTACCTTTTGCCGCTTCCTTCCTAATCATGCCTCCTTTTTGGTAGATTATGCCCTAATAAACGCTAAATAGTGGAGTAATAAAATAGGAGACCTGTCCTCTTTCATGTACAGTACTCCCTCCGTTCCTAAATGCAAGTCTTTTTAGAGATTTCACAACAAACTACATACGGATGTATATGAACATATTATAGAATGTAGATTCACTCATTTTACTCCGTATGTAGTTCATAGTGAAACCTCTAAAAAGACTTACATTTAGAAACGGAGGGAGTATGTCCTATGGAGATGTTTCGTTTCTTTCTAACAAAGAAAGCTACTGACGGCTTCAAACTACTAGTATAAAATTAAAAATTCAGACAGGGCCCCCGTGGACCAGTTTGTGGTAGCGTACTAAAACTAAATCATTGGCATTAGAAGAATTGAGGTTGCTTTGCTTAACCAGGTCGAATGTACATTAAACATGAACGAAGCGTGCAAACTTGGCCGTGCCAATAATCATCTACTACCTGAATGCAATAATTCGGGGACAAGGACACAGCAGGGTTTTGCACTGCACCGTATTTAATTGTCGCCTGATGCGCACCACAGTGGGATTGATGGCGACCCTCGTCAGTTTGGTTACGTGGTACCGTACGTACTTATATCATAATATCGTCTCGTAGTAATGCTTTAGGTGTACTTGGAAGCTGTTGTTACTGTTTGGTTAATGATGTTTTGGGTGCTCAATCAATCATGTACTGTATGTAGAGACAAATCACAACATAGTATCAGATATTGATATTCAGATTCCTGCAACACAACCTTCAGAGCGCCTACGCCCCCGACTCCCGTGCCGCTCCCGCGGGCGGCCCGGGAGTTAACCCTAGCCGCCGCCGCCAGTTCCTCACCTCCGGCTCTTCTCCCCTCGCCGCCGCCGGCATGGGTCGCCGGGCAAAGCCCGCGCGGCCTGGCGGCGGGGGGGCCCTCTCCACCTCTGTTTCGGGGCTTCGCGGCGCGGGCCGTTGGCCTCGGCGGGAGCGTGTGGGGTCGCTCTGCTCAAGGCAGCGCGGCAAGACGGCGGCGCGGCATGTCGACG